>NC_133666.1:442852207-442904364 GCF_037893015.1 Macrotis lagotis | reverse complement strand
TAGACTCAAACTAAACTTTCAAGAGACAGAACTCACATAGGGACCCAATGAGGCAGTTCTCCTATTCAAGGTAAACTGGAAAAGAGCAGAAAGGCTCTGCTCCCCGGAGTTGGAGGGGTGGCCCGCCAGAGGGGTGGACTCCCAGAATGAAAGAACTTCAGCCTCCCAAAGGCAGCCCCAGGGCACTGGGAGCTGTGGCTCACAGTGGGGGGGGGCAGTCCCCTGAGCTACGCCCCCAGGGAGCACCAGGCAAAAATTGGAGGAAAAGTAGGGCACCTCTGCCAGTGAGCACTTGAAACCCAGCCCTCAGGGCACACAGAAAGCCAAGTGGTATTTCCCCAGCCCAGATCCAGGAACAGAAGCAGACAGAGCCAGTAAGCAGGAGCCCCCAGGGCATGAGCCCACTGAATCTAGGGAGGGGAGTGAAGAGAGACTGCTGAGCTCTGTCCTCTGCCCCTGGAACAGGACTGTGGGGCTCTGACCACATTCATATCCTGATTGCAGTCTAGGCCCACCCATAGAACAGCAGCCCCCCCCCCACCTCATCCCCGTGGCAAACGGGGGTGCCTATGGTCATTCACAGACCAGGAGGGAGGACAGAGCCTCACACACTGAGACCCTTGTGGGACTGTCCCAGAAGCTCAGGAAGCACTCCTAAACCAGCCTCAGACTGGGAAAATGAGCAAGCAGAAAAATAAGAGGAACACCATGGAGAAATATTTTGCACATGAGCCCAAGAAGAACCAAAATACTCAGTCTGAATATGAAGAAGCAGAAGCTCCTGCATCTAAAGACTCCAAGAAAAACAGAAATTGGGCTCAGGCTATGACAGAGCTCAAAAAAGACTTTGAAAATCAAATGAGGGATTTAGAAGAAAAACTGAGAAGAGAAATGAGAGAGATGCAGGAAAAAGATGAAAACGAAGTCAGCATCCTAGTCAAGGAAATCCAAAAAAAAAAAAAATGCTGAAGAAAATAGCATGCTAAAACCAGCTTAGGTCAAATGGATAAAACAGTTCAAAAAGTTATGGAGGAGAAGAATGCTTTAAAAAGCAAAATTAGCCAGATGGAATAAGACATAAGAAAGCTCTCTGAGGAAAACAAATCCTTCAAACAAAGAATAGAACACAGGGAGACTGATGAATTTATGAGAAACCAGGATTCATTAGTTCAAAGCCAAAATAATGAAAAATTAGAAGAAAATGTAAAACATCTCATTGGAAAAAACAACTGATATGGAAAACAGATTTAGGAAAGATAATTTAAAAATTATTGGAATACCTGAAAGTCATGATCAGGAAAAGAGCCTTGACATCATTTTCAAAGAATTACTACAGGAAAATTGCCCTGATATTCTAGAAGGAGAGGGCAAAATATAAACGGATAGAATCCACCGATCCCCCCCGAGAAAGAGATGCCAAAAAACCAACCCATAGAAATACTATAGCCAAATTCCAGAGCTCCAAAGTCAAAGAGAAAATATTACAAGCAGCCAGAAGGACACAGTTCAAATATCATGGAGCTGCAGTCAGGATCACACAGGACTTAGCAAGCAACTACATTGGAAGCTCGTAGGGCTTGGAATACAATATACCGGAAGGCAAAAGAGCTTAGAATGCATCCAAGAATCAGCTACCCAGCAAGGCTGAATGTCCTCTTCCAGGAAAAAAGATGGGCTTTCAATGAACCAGGGGAATTTCAAATTTTCCTGTTGGAATGGCCAGAGCTGAACAGAAGGTTTGATCTTCAGATAGAGGACTCAGGTGAAGCATGGAGATTGAAGGGGGGGTGGAATATGAGGGAGTTAATGATGGTAAACTGCATGTATTCCTGCATGGAAAAATGGCACTGATAATACTTATATGAACATTCTCAGTTAATAGAGCAGGTAGAGGGAGCTTTTCTAGTTGAAGCACAGGAGAAAGCTGAATTTGAAGATAAAATATGGTATAAAAATGGAGTCAATAGAAAAAAAAGGGAAATGTAATGGGAGAAAGAAAAAGGAGAGGGGGGAATAGGCCAAGATACCTCATATAATAAGTATTTTCTTTATTACAATCGGCTATTGCAATGATATGGAAGGGGAGAAGTCAAGGGGGAATGAGGGAATCTTTGCTCTCTTCAGAGGTGACTAGTAGAGGAAACAGCATATATACTCAATGGGGTATAGACATCTGGAGTAAGAAGAAAAGGAGGGAACAGGGGGAAGGGGGGGATGTGAGTGATGGAGGAGAGGATGGACCATGGGGGGGAGTGGTCACACATAACACATTTTCCTTTTTACATCTTGCTAGGAGCTGGGATTGGATGGCCTGTCCCAGGCCATAGGGCCAGGTGGATGCTGGGCCTAAGGGGTGGTAGGTGGGCTCTGGGTCTCTTGGCCCCAGGACCAGGGATCTGTCTGCTGTACCACTCAGATGCCCTACAAAAGAGTCAGAATGCAAAGAGAGAGAAAATATAGTGCATGGTAGTGGAGAAATACAAAAGGAGGGAGTTGCTATCAGCAATGGCAATGGTGGAAAAATAAGGAAGTAACTTTTGTGATGGATTTATCATAAAGAATGTAATCCACCCACAACAGAGTTGTTGGTGTTGGAACACAGACTGAAACATTTATTATTATTATTATTATTTGGGGGGGTGCAGGGCAAATGGGACTGCTTGGCCTGCCTGGGGATGCACAGCAGGGTGATCGTTGGGTGTCTGAGGCTGGATTTGGACCTGGGTGCTCCTGTCTCAAGGGCCAGTGCTCTGGCCGCCACCCAGCCACCCCTACTATTATTACTATTTTATTTTATTTTGGGTCTTTTTTTTTTCTTATTTTGATTTTTTTGCAGGGCAGTGGGGTTGGGGGTGGCTTGCATGTTACATGGCTGGGTGATTGTTAGGTGTACAGGGCCTGGATGTGGGCTTGGGTGCTCATGGCTCCAGGTTTGGGGCTCTGTCCATTGCACCACCGGGCCATACCTACAATTATTACTATTATTTTTTAATTTTAATTTTTTTCACTCCCCTTTACTTTATCGCTCAAGCAAATCTATATTTATGTGGGGAGGGGGTATTTCATTTACTCTTAAACAAGAATATTTTACTAATGCAAAAAAACATTATTTGTACAAAAGTAGAATAAATAAATATTAAAAAAAATTTTAAATCTTCTTGGGCTCTCCTAAGAAGTCTCTATGACCTGGAGATCAATTCATTATCTCTGATACTTCACAAGTAGCATCCCTTCTGCCCTCCTTTTTTTGAGGCAATGTCCTTTACTCCCAGGTAGCTTTCTATGGACCCTGCTTTTCTCTGACCTTTTTACCTTTCCTAAGGATCTTGTGTTGGAAACATGGGTTCCCTCACAGACCTTTGGTTTTGAGAACCCAAGAGGTTTACTTGCTACCCTGGGGCTATTAGAAACTCCAGTGTATTTTTCAGTGGATTGACCAATAAGGAATGCCAGAGTTGCTTTGGACCATCTACATTGGGGATGTCAATCACAAATTCCCTAGGCTGTTGGGAATGGTAGGAATGCCTGGACTAGTTTCTGGTGAGTGTGGGGTGAGACAGCCCAATTACTGGGTTAGGTTTTCTTACATGGAAAGCACAGACACTCTCTCTGGACTGTTGGTCCTGGGGAAGTTACTTGTCCAGACTTGGGGCTGTTGGAAAAGGTGGTAGACATTTTCTGGGCTGTTTGTTCTGGTTAACACCACATCTTCCTGATGGGAATGCCAGGGGTTCACTGTCTTGATTGGGGATCCTGAGTACCTGCACTGAAACTTTCCAAGTATGCTGGATATCTCCCTGACTACTTGCCATGTAGCCTGAACCACAAAAACCCCCATTTCCACAACTGCTGTTCTCAGGTTAGTCTCTCACCTATATTCCCCCATGCAGACCTTACTAGAAGGGGTTCCATCCTGTTCTTTTGTAGTTTCTATCACTCAATTATCTGTTAGAAGAGACTTGAGTCATGTCTTTTCTGAGAGAAACACAGGACAGACTTACAAATTTCCTAGTTTTTCCTTTGACATCTTAGAGAGAAATCTCTTTATGTTTTCTAAAACTTTTAGCCTTAGAGAATTATTTGGTACCACTAAGGGATTAAATTAAGTGTATGGGGGTCATATAGCCAGTTTGTGAGAGAGACATGATTTATATCAGGTTTTTCTACCAAGAAAACTTGTTCTCTACTATGCCATGCTGCCTCAGGCTACATAAAACCTATTTCCACTAAACAATTTATTGACAAATTATCGTTTAATTACTCTTTTGTTTGAAAAATGGTGAATACATTTGTGGTTTTAATCACTAATAAAATTAATTAGTAACTTTTAAGCCTGATTCTATAAATAAGCTAAAAGACCAAAAGGCCCATAATTCCTTTTACAGTCATGTTACAACAAAAGGTGAATAGTATTATGTACATTATGTGAAATCTCCATTATTTGTAGTAATAAATTGATTTCCAAAATAGTAGCAAAAATTGCCAACCTTCTGAAGATATTGTCTTGAATTCAGCATATCCTCTTCATATTTCTTATGTTTAGCCTGTTCATGAATCTTTCTAAGAGGAAAAATAGTTCTGTTTCCAAGACCAAAATTTTAATTTGGAAATTGAATGACCTTGGGAAAGTAGTTTTGTTAAATCTCTTTGACAAGTTCTGTTCATTCACATCAAGGAAAAGTTCTACATAAAATGCTTACAACAATTAGTGTAATGTATAATGTAGGCCATCCTAAGATTTGATTGTATTTCCCTATGAAAATTCAATGAATTTTACAAAGGAATTATTAGATTACTATATGAGTAAGGCAACTATGTATGTATATAACTATGAGACTAAAAGATTTAAAAAGGAAAAGCAAATTTAGAGAATTTTTCCCCCTATTGGTAAGGAAGAAGAAATTGAGGGGAGATACCTATCAAATGAAAAATGACTAAACAATTTATGAAACATGAGTTGAATTGAAAATTATTTTGCTACCATTAATGATGGACAGGACAATTTAAGAGAATCTAAGTGTGTACTGATACATAGTGAAGGGAACAGAGGTTCACTTCTGAGAAAACAATTTAATGATAATAACAACAATTTGATGATAAATGATTTGAAAGGCTTAGGAATGCTCAATAAATTCCAACTGGAATTCCACAAGATTCAGGATTAATCTTGTAATTTCTTAAAAGAAAGATGATAAACTTGGAATGTAGTTTTTTTTTTTCTTTGCAAGCAGTCAATGTGGGAATTTGTTTTTGTGGAAATGTGTTTAGCAATTTTTTTTATTTTTACTTTATTTTTTAGTGGGGGTTGTGGAGTAGGAGGTGAAAATGGTATTTTCTTTTCGGTGTTTGAAAATGTAAAATTTAATTTTAAAAAACAAATAGGTTTAGTTTTTTCCCCTTCCTTTTCTACTTTATAAAAAAAAGGATGAAAGAGGGGGAAAACAGCGCATATTGATGAAGTCACTCACTAAATTTTATCTCTATGGTCTTGTCTAAAACAAAAATCTAAGAAGTTATTTTCTTGCTAAACTGAATAATCAAAAAGTCAAGTTCTTTCATTTTCTATGTGTTCTTGTAAAGTTGTGATATTAACTTGTATATAAAAAGAATTGTAAACTTTTGACCTCTTTGAAATTAATTGGTGTGGGAAATACTCTTTGTAGAGTTATTTAATCTTCATCTTTAAATGATTATATGAATGGTTATATGACATGGAGAGCAAAATGTAATAAGTGATAAGCTGTTATTCTAGCAAAGCAAGCTATTTGTTGATTCTCATTTGGAGTAAAAAATTTTGCTAGAATATGCTAGAATTAGGATCTACTATAGGGGAAAGCATAAGTTTCTATATATCAGCAAGTGACAGGTGAAAAATTTGCTTTGACATGACTTATAAATACTTTCAGCTTTAGTATCTATTCTCCTATTTAAAAAAATAATGAAAGCTTAGTCCCCCAAAATGGCTCAGTCTGCATTCAGTAAAAAATTATTCAGCCTGTTGTGATATCTGGGATGAAGTTGATATGCTAATCTTGAATAATACCTCAATAATCATCTGATACATAGTTATTATTAGGACAAAATAAGTGTAAGATAGTGAAGATGTGAATTCATAGTTACTAGTTCTTCAATATTTATAGGGGGGCAACATCAACTAAATGATTGGAAGCATGAGATGCACATTTTTTTCCACATTAGGTTTTTTATAGTGATAGGTATACTGTGCAAGTTATCCTTCTCACTTGCTTTTACCAGGATCATTCCATCACAGGAAGTTTGATTAATAGGAAACAGGGCAAGTGAAGATAGTCTGGCTGCTGCAGGAGTGTTTTGAAAGTAAATGGTGTGGATTGGATTCCTCTCCTATCAGTCAACCACCTCAGTGCATCATTTATATAGGTTGAACAATTCAACATTTGGTGAATTCTGCTTCACAGTGATAGTAAGAGTCTACATTGTTATCATTATAATAAAATGGAATGGTTTTATAAGATGTAATGAGTTGGAGTTTGATGCTATCTGTAATAAAATGAACATACTAAATTCTTTAAGAAATATTCAATAATAAAGGATCAATAATTATCAATATAAAATAAGACAGATAGATCTATGTCCACCAACTCTATTTTGGAATTGAAAATATTTATATAGAACCAGAATTAATGTGATATAAGAAATAATGACTGGAATATTTATGAGAACCTAGAAATAAATGGAAGAAAATAGGAAGATAGGAGCAGCAAGGATATGCATTATGGCTGCTAACATTAAATTTTGTATGAGAAATTCTAGCTCCAGTCTCTTGAGATTAATTCTTCTAGTAATTAATCTCAAGAGTGCTTCTCTGAAGAGAATAGCTTGCTACTAACTTGGAAGGGGAAACTGAGCCAAAACACAGTTGCCAACAGTGAAGTATAAAAGGAGGGGATAGCTTTCATAAATTTGATATACAGCAATACTTTTGTTCATCTGTATCAGCACGCTTGCAATCATCAAGACTAGTTTGATGAAACAGAGTAATGGAGCAATAGATTAAAATAGGTAGAGATTATATAGCAGTAAATGAATATATTAATTTTTTGTTTGGCAAGTTCAGACATTAGCTTCTGGGATAATAACTCACTCTTTGATAAAAAATGATGGGAAAATTGGGAAATGTTATGACAAAAAGTAGGCAAAGACTAACATTTCACACTCAATACCAAAATAAGGTCAAAATTTGTTCAGGATTTTAATAAAGGTGATACCATAGATTAATTAACAGATCAATAAATATACTATCTTCTCGATGAATAGAAAAAGGAGAAATTTATGGCCAAACAAAAAAATAGTTCATTATAAAATGTGAAATGAATGATTTTATCCATAGTAATTAAAAATAATTGCACTTAATAATGGTCAAAGGATATAAACATGCAGTTTTCAAATTAAGAGATTAAAATTATGTATAATCACATGAAAAAATTTCCAAATCATTGGTTAGACAGTTGATTCAAAAGGAAAATATTCAGTAATGGAGAGGTTGTGGAAAGAATGTGACATTAGTGAACTGATGTTGGAGTTGAGAACTGATTTAAAAGCATTCTGGAAAACAATATGGAACATTGCTCAAAAGGCAATTAAATTTATCATACCCTTTGATCAGCAATACCTTTACTAATCTATATCCAAAAGAATTTTTTAATGGTAAAAGTCCTACATGTTTAAAAATATTTATAATAACGTTTTTGTAGTGGCAACGGAGTAGAAATTGAGGGAATGCCCATTAATTGGGGAAGGGCTGAACAAGTTGTGGGTATATGAATGTTATGAATTTCTATTGCTCCATAAGAAATCATGAAGGACTGGAATTTGGAGAAGCATTGAAAGAATTACACGAACTGATATTGAGAAAAGACAGCAGAACTAAGAGAACATGGAGGGTACACATTAAGAATATTGTGGAATACAACTCTTCTCAGCAATTCAGAGATCTAAGACAACCCTGGGAGACCCTGTGATTGACAATGTCATCCTCATTCAAAGGAAAATTTAAAAAACTCACAGAATTTGATTGGATACTAAATTCATTTCTTTAAAAAAAATTTCTCTTACCTTTTCCCTCCTATTCCACAATCTCCTTAGTTCTTATTCCTCTGAAACAAAATGATTAATATATAAATATCCTAAACACAAAAGTGAATTTATATCTTCTACCAGACTTTTTGCCAAAAATAATGTTTAATCTTTCCTGTAAATTATATTCATTAAGTTCTTCAAGAAAAACAGTTTCTTTTTCCTAATCCTCATATGTCATGGATATAAGTTCCTTCAACATCTTACTTGCCCTCCTCTGGAAACTCTCTAGTTTATCATCATTTTAATTATATCATAATTCCCAGATTTTAGTTCATACAGTACTCCCATGCAGATCTGACAAGATGGTAGGATAATCAGGATTACAGATCAAGAAGCTTTGCCTTTTTAGGACCTCAAGTTCTCATTCTTTATATTTATTTATTAATGGTGGTTGCAACATGTGGCTGATAAATATTGAACTTTCATTTCACTAAATGTATGTCTATTTCTCTAAATGTCTATCTATCTATCTATCTATCTATATTTTTAAAAGCTATTGTTCAGGTGTATCTATGTTGTGCAGTGGATAGAGCACCAGCCTTCATATTAGGAGTACTTGATTTCAAATCCAGCCTCAGACACTTAATAATTGCCTAGCTTTGTGATCTTGGGCAAGTCACTTAATCCCAATGCCTTAAGTAAAAAAAATAAAATAAAATAAAAAGCTATGGTTCAATCACAATGTTCTCATTTTATAATTATGTTGATTCTTTTTTTACCTTAAGTTTAAGATTTTATGTCTAGCCCCACTGAAGTTCATCTTTAAAGATTCAGAAAAATGAAGATAATATTACATCGAACTAGTTGATGTTCCCACCTGATTCTACCATCCAATGCATTCATTATCCTTCATATAATTTTATTGTCCTCAAATTTGACGAACATATCATCTACACTTTAATAAAAGTTTTTGATAAAAAATGGCAAACATAACAGACCCCACTCTTGTTAATCTACTGTTAGTCCTCTTGAATCACTAAATAATTATTTTTTGGGATTAGCTATTTAATTTCTTCCAAACCCTGATAGATATCTCTCAGTGTTCTCTACAAGAATATAAGATATTTTATTGAGAGCATTGCTGAAATATAAGAAATCATAAGCACAATATACATATCTTCAAGTTCTGCTGTTCTTGTGCAGTCATTCTATGGGGGGAAAAAAGGAAATGATGAGACCCTTTCATGAATTTTCTTGGTGAAATCATGATGATTCTTTCCAATCATATCTTTAATGATTTATTCTCAAGTTTTTTTTCTAGGAAGTGAGAAAAAACAAATGGACTATCATTTGCAGAAGTTGTTCTTTTTCAATTTCTGGAAATGATTTGTCTTTTCCAATGTTGTAGTATTTATCCTTTTGGTTAAACATCTTCCAAATATGTCTAGTAGTTGCAGAGTAATTGCAAATTCTGGTTATTTCAGGACCACAAAATGTATTTCATCTGGTTAAGGTGACAATTAAAACAATTAGGTATCCTCTTAACAACTTAACCAACAGACTTTGAATCATTATTTTTCTATCATTCCCAAAGAAAAGGTCATTCTCCTTTGTAGAGAATATAGGAAAAACAAAGCACTGTATCCCGATTATTATCATTCTATTTGCCCCATATTACAGTCATTTAACCTTCAATGATTCTCCTTTTTATATTTATATAGCTTTAAAAAGTCTCATTCTGAATTTTATAATTAATAGTAGTATTTAATTGAATTGTATCATACTTTTACAATTATCACCTTTATTACTTGACTTTACTTCTATCTTCCATTCCTACTTTATCTATTTCATTCTTTTTTAAAATCTAAATTGGTTAGTAAATACCCTTTTGGATAAATGATCTTTATGTCTTACTCATAAGTAATTACATTAACATTTTAAGGTTTCCAAAATGCTATACAAATATTTTCTCAACCGATCCTTTGATCCTTACAAAAAGTTGGAGTGTTAAGTGCTATTACTATCCCCATGGAACTAATAACAAAAGGAATCACACAGATCCAAACTCAGATCCTCCTGCCTTTGAGTTCAGTAATGCATCAGCTACATGGATTCGTCCAATATTTTTCACAATAATATGATCTCAGCTTCTCCATTAATTAATAATTCTATCTTCCTTTCTAGATCTGAATTCTATCATTCTTTCAACTATTATCAACATTTTCCTTGTTTTTTTTTAATCTTCCCACACACAAAATATAAGCTCTTCCTCATTTCTTCATTTCCATCATTTTTTCAAATGATCTAAAATTTCCTCTGAGAATCCTACATCCTAAGAAGTGGTGTTAGGTATCACTATTTAGTGTCATAAGTTCTTAACAGTGTGCTAAATATCATTGTCTCTTAGTTCTTAAAAATCTAACTGCTATGTGACTGGCACTATTGTTTCAGATATTAATGCTTTTCTGAAATTATTACTCTCAGTGGCTCCTCTACAGCTTAGTAACAGGGCTGAGTATATTCAAAGTAAAATCATAATGTTTTTTCATTACAACATATATATGAATATATATGAATATATGTGCATATACACATGCATGTGTGTTAGTATATGTAGATATATGTTTACCCAAATGTGTGTGTATATATATATGTAATCCAGAAGAACAAAATTTTTTTATTTTTTAATTTTATAAATGTACTTGAAAATATAAAATATTTCAGAAGAGATAAGAATTATGCCCATTTTTTAATTAAAGAAAGATTCTTAACTTAACTAAAATTGATCCTGCTTTTAGGTACCTAAACGTCAAAGGAAAATTTATCAAATTGAAGCCAAGATTAGATGTTTCAAAACTGTTATAATAAAGTGCAGAGGTAGACACACCATAAGGTTTGTTTTCTCATATCTAATTACTCAGAACTCTTAGGTGAATCACATTTAAGAAATCAAAATAATTAGAAGACTGTGAATGCTGTTACCACTTTAGCTTGCAAACAAATAATCTAATAACAAAAATTGGTCAATTTATCTCCTTTTCTGTCAAGCATTTACCTTCAGTGGGAGCTTAGCATGCAATTTAATTTAGCATAAATTTACACATAACTCGATTTGTTTTGTTTTGTTGTAGTTATTTTAAAAATTGTTACTTTTACCTTCTGCTCAAAATGTGCTATTGAAAGTTATTAATAATGCAGATTAAGTTTGCTTTTGATTACAGGCAATGCAACAAGTAAAAATAAAGCAATGGAATCTTCCCCTTTTTTCTATATTTGTTTTAGCATAAAAGTCATAAGTCTCCTTTTCCAAGAGCATTAATTCAATACCACTTTTTTCCTTATTGATCTAAAATATAAAAACTATACAAATTTGCTTATGGTTAAACTGATTTTTAAGCATTACTTTGCCTCCAAAAAGCTAAAAATAGTATGCAGCTTACAAATCCATGTCTGCAGGTTTCTATTGCATGTGCAGAGTTCTTTAGCATTGTTATTTATTGGACAGAGATGCTAAGAGTAAATGTAGCTATAATGGAAAAGACATATTTATGACATTGGCTTCACAAATTTGGGAAAGATTTCTCTATTTCGGGTAAAATACTTAACAGATATATATATACAACATATATATGTATGAATGTATGTATGTATATCACAAGAATTTGCAACCTGTAAACCATAAAGATGAAACTGTAACATGACAAATTTCTTATCCATTGAAGACAGATGGAAAAAACTAGCAGTGAGAGACATAGTGAATTAGTTCATTACAAATTTCTCAATTTTCATTATGATTTATGGCTGCACATATCTTTCTCATTTATAAAATTATATATACATACAAAACTATAATATAAGCTTATTTTTTCTAATATACATTAACAATTCTTTTGCAAGGGAATGGACTTTCTCAAGATACAAGAATTAGGTAATTATTAAGTGTGTTATGCTAGATTTGAACTCAGGTCCTCCTGACTCCAGGGCTGGTACTCTATCCACTGCTTCAATTTGCTGGCCCTATACATTGATACTTGTAAAATTTTGGGTAATCCGTTAGTCCTGCAGCACAAACATATGACTGCTATTTTGAAGCTATTACAATAGCATTCATCAATTCCATCAGTCAAACTGCTTTGACCCTTTTACTAGTATCCATACTCCCATGATCATGTGTATGTATGCATGTATGTATGTAATTCAATTCTATTTTAACATATTATAACCCAAAGGCATAATAAAACTCTAATATATGGCCTTAATATATACAATCAACTTAAATTCATACATATGCATATATGTGTACATATGTACATATGTATACATACACACATGTGTATATATGTATGTGTATATATGTGTAAGTATACCTATCCATTCATCCTTCCATCCAGAAACAGAAAAAACACAGATACAACTTTTTTTCAATTTTATTTGGAAAATTTGGTTTGAACAATAAGTCAAATAGCTAAAATACTGTGATACAGTTATGGCTATCGGGAGCACAATAGAGTCAATGGCTTAATTTGATTTGATGCAGAAGAGAAATATTTCTCTATTTTCATGAAGTCAGGTGATACAGCATATGTTGTATCTAATGATATCTTTCATTCTTTCAAAATGTATATATTACATACTTTCCATATGCTTGATACTGGAGATACAGAGAAAAAATTCACCAACTATTGCCCTCAAGAATATTATATTCTATTTTAGTGGATAAATCATATGCAAAAATCAATAAACATAAATAATTTATAAACAATTTCCTGGTAGAGAGGGTCAAAATGATGGGAAACAGAATGTTGTGTATTATTACCAGTGCTTTTCTTAGATTGAGAGGAAATTTGAATTAGACTATGATGAGTTTTCTAATTTAATTGTAAATGCTGTTAGCTTCATTCTTCATATTAAAGGGAGATAACATGTCTAATATGTACATTTTTCACCATAATTAAAAGGATACTCAAACAATGCTAATACTATAAGATCTATATACAAAATGCTTTTACAAAAGAAAAACGTCCTTATATGTACAAAATATTTATAACAACTTCTTTTCCTGTCTGAGAAGTAGAAATTGAAGGGATGCTCATCAATTTGAGAATTACTGAACAAGCTGAGATATATGATTTTGTTGAAATACTATTGCTATAAGAAATGATAAAGGAGATAGTTTCAGAAAACCTGTGAAAACTTGCATGAACTGATGCAAAGTGAAGTGAGCAAATAGAACAATATTATATATAATAAGACCAATATTCTAGTAATGATCAATTGTGCAGTATTCTGATATTCTGATAAATATGATGCTACAAAACAATTCCCATGGACTCATGATGAAAAACACTAGCCAACTCCAGAGATAGAACTGATGAACTATGTATGAGTACAGATAGAGGCATATTTTTTACACTTTATTTTTCTTCCTTTTTTGCATCATGAATTAAAGAGAAATATATTTTGCATGATTTCACATATATAATTGATATTACATTGCTTGTCTTCTCTAATGAATGGGTGTGTAACCGGAATGAAAGAGAGAATTCGTAAAGATATTTTATTTAGTCAAATATAATTACAACCTTTCTAAATACTAGTTGTATGAATGTAAGATACTTTATTCCTCAATGAAACTCTCCTATTTTCTATGATTATAAATTTTTTATGTTTTAAAATTTATTTTGCTAAATATATTCTTATTGCATCTAAAAATATTTATTTGTCAAAATTTTGAGTTCAAAGATCACAGCATGAGGGCAAGAAGTCTCAGAAACTCTTCCCCACAAAGCTCCAAAAGTCATAAAATTGGGATTTTAACCAAATTTTAGAGGGACAGAACTCACAGAAAGACTAAGTGAAACAATTTCCTATTCCAAGACAACTTGATAGATCTGTAGGAAAGTTCTGTTCCACTGCCACAAGGGGTTGGAAAAAGCTACAGGGTTGTGGTCACACTGAATCAGAACAAATCACCCCCAGCCATCCAAGGACAGCCCACAGGGAGCCTGGGTCCCTGACAGTGGAAGCAGTTTCCAGACCTCTTGACCAAGGGATCACCAGGGATAACTTTGGAGAGTCAACAAGAGAACTCTGACTCACCAGGACAGCACAGGTCCCAAGGAAGCCTAAGGAACCTATGTAACCACTCAGCAGCTGCTTCCCAGATCACTCAGGCCACAGAGCGTAAGGGGGTGGAAAAAGACTGCAAAGGGTTTTCTTCTATCTATGCAGCAGGATTCTGATGCTTTGCACGTACTCAGAACCAGGACCCAGTCTAGTCCTCCATACTACCACAGAGGAGCAGGGACTCTCCTCACAGTTCCAGGGCAGAGGGGAGTAGTTATGGTCATCCACAGACCATAGTGCATGTCAGAAGAGTAGACAGAGCCTCTCATAAGACCAAGAAGGAATTAAGGTGGGGGGGAGTTCAACCTCTCCCTCCAAAGCTTTGGAAGTGAAATAAATCAGTCATTGGCTAAGGAAATTAGCAAACAATAGAAAAATATTCTAATTATAGCAAATTACTTTGGTTCCATTAAGGATCAAAATATACACTCAGAAAATGATGAAGACAAAGCTTTTATATAAAAGCTTCCAAGAGAAATAGGAATTAGTTTCTAACTGTTGAAGAGTACAATGAAGACTTTGAAAAGAAAGTAAGGAAATTAGAGGAAAAATTGGGAAGAGAAATGAGAGTACAGTAGGAAAACCACAAAAATCAAGTGAACAGCTTATTGAAGTAGATACTAAAAAACCTGAAGAAACAACATGTTAAAAACCAGTTTGGGCCAAATGGAAAAAGCAATTCAAAAGGCAAATGATAAGAATGCCTTACAAACAAGGAAAGGTCAGATGGAAAAGAAGATCAAAAAAGCTCTCTAATAAAAATGACTTCTTCAAAGGTAGAACAGAGCTAAAGGAAGCAGATGGCTTTGTGAGAATACAAGAAACAATAAAACAAACCAAAATAATGAAAAACTAGAAGAAAATGTGAAATATCTCATTAGAAAAACAACAGACCTGGAAACAGATCCAGGAGAGATAAATTAAAAAATTATTGGGCATGACCAGGAAAAGAACCTACACTTCATTTTTCAAGCTATAATCCAGCAAAATTGCCTTGAGATCCTAGAAGCAGAGGGTAAAATAGAATTGAGAGAATTCACCAATCACCTCCTAAAAAAAGATCACAAAAATAACCTCCCAGAAATATTATAGCCAAATTTCAAAATTTTCATGTCATAGAGAAAATACTACAAGCAGTCAGAAAGAAACAATTCAACAACTGTGGCAAAAACAGTAAGGGTTACACAGAATTTGGCAGCATCTACATTAAGGGTTCATCGGACTTGAATATGACATCCTGGAAGGCAAAAGAACTTGGATTACAACCGAGAATCAACCACCCAGCAAAACTGAACATACTATTTCAAGAAAAAAAGATGGATATTTAATGAAATAGGGGATATTCAAACTTTTCTGTTGAAATGGCCAGAGTGGAACAGAAGGTTTGATGTCCAAGTATGGGACTCAGGTAAAGAATAGAGAGGGTGAAGAGGAAGAATTAATTATGATGGATTTAATGATGTTGAACTCCATGTATTGCTGCATAGGAGAAGATACTGATACATCATATGAACCTTTTCATTTAAAAGAACAGTTTGAAGGAGCACATATAGAAAAGGCAAGGAGGGGACTGAATATAATGGTATAACATATTATAAAGATGGAGTCAGTTGGTGATAAAGGAAAGTACTAGAAGAAAGGAATAGGAGAGGTAGAATTGGGTTAAGTTATTTAGCATAAGAGCCAAGAAAAGGCTTTTCCAATGGAGTGGAAGAAGGAAGGTAAGGGGAAATGAGTTAGCCTTCATTCTCATCAGAAATGGTCAGAGAGGAAATAACATACACACTCAATAGGGTCTAGAAATCTATAGAGGAAAGGAATGAGAGAAGGGGGTGTAGGTGGAGGGGATGGGGCGATAGAAGAGGGGAAAGATTGTGGGAGATGGTAATCAGATATAGCACAGTTCCGAGGATGGACAGAGTGAAAGGAGAGAGATTATTATAATAAATGGGAGGGTAATAAATTTAATAGCAATAGTAGGAAATAAGTATTGGAGACATACTGAAATATTTTGGAAAAAATATTGAAGCAACTTCTCATAAGGCCAACTTCTCTAATGGGACTTATGATAAAGACAGAGCCAATAGTATTTGAAAACAGACTGAAGTATATTTTTGTCTTTCACTTCAGTTCTCTATCTTTTGGGGGGATTAGGGAGGTTTATGTTAACTTTCACAAGAATATTATTGTAATAATGGGAAAATAAATACATCATGAAAGTGAAGAAAAAAGAAAAAAGGGAAAAATGAGTTCAATATTTTCATTCATTTAGAAATCAATTAATATATCAATAAGAGATGTGAAGTCATGCAAAGCATTTTTCCACATTACCTATATTGCAGAAGAAAACACACATAGAATAACTAGAAACATAAAGAGTGAAAAAGGTATGCTTCAATTTGTGCTCAAGGTTCACTGATTCTCTTTCTAGAGGTGGAAAGTATTTTTCCTTCTGATTCCTCTGTAGGTATCCCAGGTTATATATTAATGGTAAATTACATATATGCATGATAAGATAGAATTTGAGAATTTTTTCAGACAAATAAAATAACACTAGATTTTTAAATAGAATTCAGAGAACGTTATTAGAAGCAATTAAAATAAACAATTTATGTACCTAGATTCATGTGATCTAAACTAACAATGTACTATCAAAGACATCCTAGATTCTGTTTGAAAAATATCTAACAATCAATATGCATTTATTGTCTACAATTCATTATCTATAAAACAGTTGAGACATGAGTAAAATGGAGATATAACCCTTTCCTATAAGAGTTTATGTTCTATCCTGAAGAAAATATTTACAAATGAAAGTATAAGCAAAATTTAAATAAGGTAATCTGAGATGGTTGGAGGTACTAGATTCTGTGGGATATGTAGTGGTTTCCTTTAGCGTTATTGCTTACGTGTTATTTTGGAAACTACAGATTATCCTTGAAGAATATGAGGGAATAGGACATTCAGATCTGTACAAAAGTATGGGAGTAGGACATGATTTCTAATGGAATGAAAAATCAATCAACAAAACATTTGTTCAATAAATATTATCATCCAGGAACTTTGCAAGATTTTAGGAATTCAAAGAGAAAAATAGCCCCTTTGCTAATGGAGCTCATATACAAATGAAGGAAATTATGTCTACACTTATAAGAATAAAAATTCGCAGAAACATTAAGAGTAGTATTGATAATTTGACTGAAGCTAGAAATAGATTAATATAAATTATTATAAAGGCATATTGTAACTAGCCATTGAATGTCTATAAATGCCAAACAAAGAATGAGGATTTTAGCACAGGAGTAAAAATGATCAGGGAATTTTAAGAAAGAAAGTGACATGGAGAGTTTGTTTTGTTTTAAGAATAACATTTGGAAGGTATAAAAAAGTAAGAATTATTTGTAAATTGTGCATTACTTCAGGAAACTGAAGTTTCTAAATAAGGAAAGATGCTGTATATTCATATTAATTTCAGTTTTATTATTTTCTTGAACAAGCAACCATATACCTTTTTTTTAGGTTTTTGCAAGGCAAATGGGTTTAAGTGACTTGCCCAAGGTCACATAGCTAGGTAATTATTAAGTGTCTGAGGCCAGATTTGAACTCAGGTACTCCTGACTCCAGGGCTGGTGCTCTATCCACTGTGCTACCTACGCACCCCAACCATGAACTTTTTTTTTTAGGTTTTTGGCAAGGCAAGTGGGGTTAAGTGGCTTGCCCAAGGCCACATAGCTAGGTAATTATTAAGTGTCTGAGACCGGATTTGAACCCAGGTACTCCTGATTCCAAGGCCAGTGCTTTATCCACTACTCCACCTAGCCACCCAACCATGTATTTTTAAAAAAATATTCTGAATTCATATGGATGTTATTTATTAGATTTCTCAGCAATCATTCAACCATGTACTGAGTAAATTCCATTCAATTTCATTCAAGCATTTTTAAAACCATTACTATATTTAACCTTTACTATGTGTAAGATTTTACTATATGCATAAGATTTTTCTTGTAACTGAGAGACACTGATTAAAAAATGAAAATGAATTTAAAAGGAGTAAAGATAAATGTGTCAAAAAACTCATTTTCATGAAAGAAAGGGAGAAAATAATCTATCTAATAAAGCCATATGAGTTGTACATGACAATATAATGAAATTTTAATTTTGTTTTCTAACTGAACCATAGTTATGTTCATGTTATTCATGTTTTATGTGTATATACATATATATGTATATATATATATATATATATATATATATATATATATATATATATATATGTTTGTGTGTGTGTTTGTAATCCTGAAACCTTCTCCATGACTTCCAGATGAAATTGTTCATTCTCACAACAAATTTTTTCAAAACAGTATGAATGGATTTCTTTTCCTTTTTACCACTATCTCTTATAAAATGAATTTTAAAATAATTTTTCATCCTCTGTTCCCTAAGATAGATCTTAGATTAAATCAAAGTATGAGAAAGAAGTTCCATGACATCATGCCTGAATATATTCTGGAAAACCAACAATACACTCATCCTTTCACATTCAGCAATTGAGTGAATCAGGGCTATGCACTTGCTCCCATACTTTTAAGCATGATGTTATTTCCAATGCTGTTAAAATTTTCAATTATAACTAAAATGGCATAAAGTTCAGGTACTGCACTGATGGTAAATTATTTCTCATAAAAAAGCAATAGGCCAAGATTAAAGAGGAAGCAGAATCAGTTATCTGCATTTTTTGTATTTAGGTTCTTGTGCATACTCAGTGCAGCTTCTGAGACTGAGTTACAATAGAATTTAGATTGATTCTCCATTGCTTAAGCTAATTTTGTTTTGACAACTGATAGAAGTTCTCCACTGCCAACAAATGGAGACATTTGGAATGCTGAGGGTAAGGTCATCCTGATGAGTTTGATGCACAAAGTGCTATAACTAGTTCACTGTGTGAGAGATGTTCTGAGGGAAAGTGTAGAAAAGAAGAGGTATCAGATTGACTACCTAACCAAAAGCCTATGAAGGTTTGTGCTGACCTAATTGTTATATTCCTATGGAACTGGACAGTATACCAGCACCATGTCAGAAACCTGACTCACTTTGAATTGTCTTGGGAAATTTCTGAAGATCACTTGCCTAGATAAGATACCAGACATTAAAAACAAACCTTTCTTAAGCTGAAATGTCATGACGTTTAACTTTTTAAAATTTTTCAAAGAACTTATTATGAAAGTTTTTCAGCATTCATCTAATTGCATATTTATAAGTTTCACATTTTTTACCTCCCTCCCTTTCCATCACCTTCCCCTCAGTGGCAGTCTGGTTAAGTGTATATGTACAATTTTTTAAACATATTTACATATTAGTCATTTGTGTATGAGAAATTAGGATTAATGGAAAAGAAAGAAAACCCTGGAATAGTGGGGGGGGGGGAACATAAGAGCAGTTTTTAAAAAGAGAGCTTAATATCCATTCAGAAGTTGTTTCTTGTTTTTGCTTTTTTTTGCTGTTTGTTTGTTTGTTTTGCTGGATGTGGCATTGTCCTCAACAGGTCTTTCAAGCTTGTCCTAAATCTCTGATGTGCTGAGAGGAACTGCATCCATCAAATCTGATCAACAAGCAATGCTCTTGAAATTGGGTACAATGTTCTCTTGACTCTGCTCACTTCAACATCAGTTCATGTAAGTCTTTCCAAGCTTCCCTAAAGTCTGACAATTCATGGTTTTCAAGAGAACAATAATATTCCATAACATTCATATTGTATGCCATGTTCAGCCATTCCTCAGATGAGCATCCCCTTAATTTTCCATTATTTGCCACTATAAAAAGAGCTATTATAAATATTTTTGTACATGTGGGACATTCGTATTATGTTTTTTTGGAAATAAGATTTTGCTGGATCAAAAACTTTGAGCAGTTTTGTAGATCTTTAGGTATAGCTTCATATTGTCCTACGGAATGGTTGGATTATTTGACTTCAAAATCTATTTCATCGAGTGCAACTGTAATGGACTGGAAACTTGTTTTCAATGCCAAATTCAAGTTTGCCTAAAAAACTATTTTACAGAGAATTCACAAAAGGCAAGCCAGTGCTTGGGGGTCATGAAAGTCAGAAGAAATGATACAAGGTTATACTCAAAGTCATGCTGAAAAAATTTGGAATGTATTTTGAGACATACCCTGCCCAGCCTGGAAACCTTGTATCTAGAAAGGCAATGTGCTCTTTAAACAAGGAAAAACTGTAATAGTTGAAATGAAATGTGATAAACACAAATTTAGTGACAATTCTATTCCAAATGTTCACTTGAATCATATGTGCCAAATCATCTGAGTTCATGTTGCTCTGATCACAATTAGGCATATTGTATTTGACCTTGGTATATCATTTTTGGTTTTCTTAGAGCATGCAGGACAACCAACTTACCAAATTTGATAGTAAATCCCTGCAGAACAAAGTCTATGATTTAACTCTTGACATATTGACATATCTATAAGACCCAGCATAGCACTATGAAAATAAACAACAAATTTACTTATATTCCAAGGACAGTATGACAAGGAACTGTCAGGTGGTTTTGATAACAATACAAAAATAAAAGATTTGTTCCAAAGAAATATACTTTCTATATGATTAAGGCACATGTTTATATGGAACTAGATACAACACATGAACAAAGCAAATTAAAAAGTTATGATAAAATGTTTATTGAATTGAATTTATAGATTTTTTAAAACGTTATATAAGCTGCACTAAAATTGGTTCAAATGTGAACTAATACTCTAGTATTGTATTTGTTCTTAATTGAATGTAATTTGTTCTTAATTGAATGTAAAATTTTCACTGGCAAGTTAATATGTATATGGGCTCTAAAATTGTGTACCTTAGGAAATATCCAGCCCAGGCTTCTTATTTATGGATAAGGTAACTAACCAAAGTGATGTGAAATTATTTGCCTGATATTGTACATATATCCACAATTAGAAGATCAGTGAGGATTGAAGTGGAAGTCTTCTGATTTAAAATTCAAACTTTCTACTAATATGATACCACACCTGGATTATGAGGGAATTCAGTGTACAGAGGGTAATAAATAAAACTTTATGAATATAAATTTAATCAGTTTCATTCATTTTAGAGAAAAAAGGGAAAACCTGGGCAATACACTGACAGAAACTAAAATGACGATGAGTGAATAAATAATGGCCAAGGGACCTATTCTCAGAATGAGAATTATACAAAGCAAATAGCAATCGTCCAGTATTTATCATCTTTCCACTTTACTCAGGAAAGGTGCGAAGATATACTATTATTCCTTAATAAAATTATTGTATGTATTCATACCTCGGTCCAGAAACTAGTGTTCAGAGGTCTTTCAACTTTATTATTGGTTCAAAAACTTATACTAAGTTATGTGATTGCTTTTTCCCTCTCATCTCGTAATTTCCACCACTGAAACACTTCCATTCTATAAGTATTTATAGCAGCAAAATTAGGATTTTGTTTATCTTAGAAAACAGTGACAACCTAAAGAAAATGCTTATATAATAATCTCTACTAAAAATTTCTCAGCATCATCACCAATTTTCCCTCATATCTCTCTGATACATACTAATGCCACTCCTCTCTAAATGTAATCCATATACATTATCTTTGAACACATCTCATTCGGGATTTCTTCTCTTTCCTACATTTTTGATTCATCTCTCTCTACTGACTTCTATCTTCCTCTAGTCACACACACACACACACACACACACACACACACACACATATGTGTGTGTGCATGCATATATATATATACATATATGTCAATTGTTTTTTATTTTCTTTACTTTCTACAATATCCAAATTAATTTAATTCAATATTATGAACTTTAACGGAAATTTTAAGGATTTGGTTGAAAAACTTGTACAAAAATTCAAGGTGGTAGCATGAAAGAAGCTCTCTGAACCTTTCCTGGAACACATTTGAATGACGCCTCAAAACAGATCCTAAAGTGACAGAACCAAATTAAAAAAAAAAAAAAAAAGTAAAGCAGTGAATCAACTTTTCAGTGAGATAATGTGGAAGTACTTCAAAAAAACGTGAGTAGAAGGGGAGGATAGTCCATAATAAGTAGAAGAGCTGGGAAGTCAGCAAAAGACTTTCAGACATTTTGCAGCTAAGGTCTCAGTAAAGTTCTGCCGTTCATGAGGGTCCCAACCCCAGCTCTAGGAGCAAGGTTTCTAGCCTTTAAATAAAAATATGGCCTTGGGTTACCCTAGCACAGGGAGCAAAATGGGAATACCAGAAAAGTCAGAGCAGAAATCTATAGACAAGAACCCCAGATTCCCAGGAAAAATGGGTTTATGCACCCTATACCAATAAATGAGTTCAACTGTCAAAATGACCCCCCCAAACCTAAAACATAATGCTGATCAGCAGAAAGTTTTCTTATAGAAACAATAAAAACATTAACTCAGAATAGGAAACCATTAACCAAATGCCCACATGTGAAGCCACAAAGAAAGAAATGAATTGGTCTCAAATCCAAAACAACCTCTTAGAAGAGCTCAAAAAGTATTTTAAAATCCAAAGAATAAAGGAAGAAGAAAAGATAGAAAAGAATTGAGAGTCAATGCAGAAGAGTTATGAAAAATTAACTGAAGAAAAATAACTTTAAAAGCTAAAATGATCTGCTGGAAAATAAAAATTACTAGAAAGGGAAATAGAAAAGAAAACTGAAAGAAATAAAACCTTAAAACCTAGAATTGGTGAAATGGAAATGCATGACTCTATGGGATGCCAAGATTCCATCAAACAAAACCAAAAGACTGAAAGAATTGAAGAAAATATAAAGTACCCTTTAGCAAAATTGAATGACATGGATTATAGATACAGAAGAGATAATTTATGAAATATCAGTCTGAAAGCTGGAAAAACCTAAAAACACCATCAGAAAAAGAGGCTGCACAATATCCTTCAGGAAATTAGCATGGAAAACATACCTGAAGTTTTAGAAAAAGAAAATAAAATAACCCTTGAAAGAATCCATTAATCATCTCCAGAAAGAGATCCCAAAATAAAAACTCCACGAATATTCTACAAAAAAAGTATTCTAAATCCAATCAAAATAAATAAATAAGCTTCATCATTAAAGGATCAGAGGGCTTAGAATATGATATTCCAGAGTGCAAAGGAGTTTGGGCATCCTTGTGATTTGAATCTGATTTTATTTCTACAAGTTTTTAAAAATAAATTTCTTCATATAATTGCATTTGTCATATAATTTATTTTGGTTTTGTATTTATATGATCAACTTTACTATTCATTTTTCTTATTTTGAACTATCCCTGCATTCCTGATAACAATCATATCTTATTATAACACATGATCCTGGTGATATAGGGTTGTAATCTCCTTGTTAGAATTTTATCTAATTTTTTATTTTTTACATAAACATTCATTAGAGAAATTGTCTATGTTTCTTTCTACATTTTGGCTCTTTCCGTTTAGAGATCAACATCATAATTGTGTCATAAAATTATGGTAGGATACTTGTGCCTATTTTTACAAAGAATATATATATTGTATTAAATTTAATTGTTCTTTAATATTTAGCAGAACTTAAATGCAGCATTTAGTTAGTTTTTTCTTTAACAGTTCTTCGATAGCTTCTTGAATTTCTCATTTTTTTGTAAAATTGTGTTTTATAAGTATTCTCCTTTCTCTTTGGTAAATCTGATAATCTGTATTTTTAAAATTATTAATTTATTTTACTTAGATTTTCGGATTTATTTATATAAAATTGGGAAAGTAGCTCCATAGCTTTAATTTCTTCTTCATTGGTAGTGAATTAACCATTTTCATTTTTTTTTCATTTTAAAGATTTTTCTTTATTTTGACTTTTACAATTTCCCCCCATTCTTGCTTGCTTCTACTCACACCCCACAGAAGGCAGTCTGTTAGACTTTCCATTGTTTCATATGGTATACATTGATCTAAGTTGAATGTTCTGGGAGAAAAATCATATCCTTAAGGAAGAAAAATAAAGTACAAGAGATTGCAAAATTACATAATTAGATAAAGGTGTTCACTTCAGCTGAAGTAAAATATATTTTGGTGCAACCTTTTTTTTAAACTAAATGTATTTCTCTGCTTCAAATTTTTTTTCTTGTAAGCAGTATATTGTAGGATTCTGATATTTAATCCACTCTGCTATTCATTTACATTTTTAAGGGAAAATTCATCCAATTTACATTCAAAGCTATAAATACTAACTCTTTATTGCCCTCCATGTTATCTTCCCTCTGTTTGTATTTTCCCCCCATTTTTTCCTTTATCCATATTCCCCAGTATTTTCTTTCTGAATAGCAACACCTTTGGTGTGTTTGCCCTCCTATATCAACCCCTCCCCTTTCTTTCCCCTTTTCCCTTTACCCCTTCCTCCTTCCCTTGCTTCTGTTGGTTCCCCTTTTTCTCCCCCTTCCCAGTACCCCCTCCCCTTTTCCCCTTTTAATACTTGAAGGGTAAGATAAGTTTCTTTACTTAACTGAGTGTGTCTAAGTTAACTTTAATCCAAGTCTGATGACAAGAAGATTTACGTGGTTCTAACCTCCTTCTTTATTCCCCTCTATTACAATAAATATTTTGTACTTCTTTATATAATGTAATTTACTCCATTCAGTCTCTTCCACCCTCTCATCTCATTACTGTCCCCCTCTTTTAAGGATGAATTGTTTTTAAATGATTCTATTTTAGTCACAGAAAAGTTATGAGTGTCCATCACTTCTGGCTAAGTAGATTTTCTCTTATAGAGTAACAATTCACAAGAGTTAAGAGAATCTTTCACCCAAGTGGGGATATAGCTAGTTTCATCTTATTGGATAGCAATAATAGTTTTTTACACACCCCCCTTTATTTTATACCTTTTCATGTGTCTCTTGGGCCTCTTGTTTGATGTCTAAATTTTCTATTTAGCTCTGTTCTTTTCATCAAGAAATGTTGGAAGGCCCCCATTTCATTAAATGTCCATATTTTCCCCTGGAAGAGAAGGCTCAGTTTTGCCAGATAGTGAATTCTTGGCTGCATTCCAAGCTCCCTTGCTCTTTGGAATATCTCATTACAAGCCCTTTGATCCCTTAATGCTCATGCAGTCAGGTCCTGTATAATTCTTACTGTGGCTCCTTAGGATTTAAATCTTTTCTTTCTGATTGCTTGCAGGATTTCTTTTATCTGATAGTTCTGGAATTTGGCCACAACATTTCATGGTGTTTTTCTTTTAGGAGCTCTTTCTGAAGTGGATTGATGTATTCTTTCTTTTTTTTTAGGTTTTTTGCAAGGCAAATGGGGTTAAGTGGCTTGCCCAAGGCCACACAGCTAGGTAATTAGGTGTCTGAGACTGGATTTGAACCCAGGTACTCCTGACTCCAAGGCCAGTGCTTTATCTACTATGCCACATAGCCACCCCTTGATGTATTCTTTCAATAACTATTTTCCCCCTCTGGTTCCATGATATCAGGGCAGTTTTCTATCACTAAATCCTGTAATATTAAGTACAGGCTTTTTTTTTTCAATTCAATGTTTTCAGGAAGTTCTATAATTCTCATGTTGATCAGTTCTCAAGATCAGTGGTTTGCTGATGAGGTATTTTACATTTTCTTCTATCTATTTATTTCAATCCTTTGATTTTGTTTAACAGAATCTTGCTGTTCATGAAGTCATTAGTTTCCACAGATTCCATTTTTTTAGGGAAGAATTTTCTTCATTTACCTTTTTGAACTCCTTTTCCAAATGGTCAATTCTGTTTTTGAAAGAGTTTTCCATTTTTTTTTGCCAGTTTGGAATTATTTTCTTTTTGCTTTTATCCAACTGACGATATGAGAGATTTATTCTCATTTTGTTTTTGTACAATTGTCTTTTCCAGTGTTTTTTTTTTCCCTTGTTGGGAGATGTTAATTCTCTCTTGCAATGTGTTAATTTTCTCTTCAGTTTCTTTTCCCTACTTTTCCAATTGATTTTTAAACTCCTTCTTGATTTCTTCAAGGAAGGTATTTCTGGGCTGGAGACTAATTGATATTTTCCTCAGAAATGCTAGATTTCGCTGGATTAGAATCTGATCCTTCTAAATATTTTTCCATGGGTTCCCCTCTTCTCTGGATTTTCTTCATGTTTTAGGATCTTGTGTTGGGGGAGGGGCTGGATCTCAGAGTTTTGCTTTTGAAGATGTTAAAAGACTTTGTTCAATTTGCTTAGTAATTCCAAGGGTCAGCCAGTAAGGAGTGCTGCTTGCTTTCTCTGGAATGATTGAAGCCCTCTCCCAATCCTGCAGGGAGTAAGGAGGGGCAGCAGGATCTGAGTTGACCCTTTGATTCTGGAAGAAGGTTCCAAAAGTATGGAGTTTAGGTCCCACTCCAAGCTGGACAATTTCCAGAGGTGCAGACCTCCCCTCCCCTCCCCCTGGCCAAGATTCTGCAGCTAAAGTTGATTCTTGACCTGCCTCTCACCAAAGTCTTTAAGGCTATTGCAAGTCCTTTGGCTTAACCCCCACTGCTGTCCCTGTACTGACCCTCTGTTTTCCTCTCCTGGCTGACCCACATTCCCATGAGACATACCTTGTTGTTATGTGTTCTAGATTCTTTTTCTGGGTTTTATTGATCAAGTTTGTGTTAAGAGGTTTCTTTCATGTTATTTTTGAGGGGACACAAGGAGCACTTAACACAGTGCCAGTCTTCTTGGCTGGAAGAACCATTTTCATTTTTGATACTGTTAATTTATTTTTCTTCTTTATTTTTTATTTTTTTATTTATTTAAAAAATAAATTTAGTTAATGGTCCATTTTATCTTCTTTTTCTCATGAAATGAGTTCTTAGTTTTATTTATTATTTGATTGGTTTTATTAATTCCAATTCATTTTTCTGTTTTAGATTTCAATTTGGCATTTATTTGGAATTTTTTATTTGTTCTCATAGATTTTTTAGTTGCATTTCAAATTCATTGTTCTGCTCTTTCCTAATTACCCCAAAATACTTTTCAGCTGCTTCACACATACACAAAAAATTTGCATATTGGCATTTTTTCGATATTTTTTCTGCTTCATGTTTAACTCACACATTCTTTAGAATTAGATTACTTTCCAATGAATTTTTAAACTATTTTTCCATGTACCTTTAATGAATGTAATTTTATATCATCATGTTTTAAAAATGATACATGTGTGCATTTGATAATGAAATAATTTTGCTCTTATAAAGGGTCAATTTGGGTATGTGATTCATATTACATTGGGGAAAAGGCAAATTATTTTCTATCCCTATTCAGTTTTCTCCAGAGGACTAACATACTTATCTTTGCTAAATATCTATTCAATTCCTTAATGCCTTTCCTTTTTGCACTCTGTTTAGATTTACCTAAAGCTTAGAAGTTAAGCTGAGGTCTCCCATTTCATTTTACTATCTGTTTCTTTCCTTAAGTCTTTCAACTTCTCCTTTAGAAATTTGGATACTGTATCATTTATTACATATATGTCTGGTATTGCTCTTACTTCATTGAACATGGTAGTTTTTAGCAAGATAGAGTGTTCTCCTTTGTCTACAATACCTAAATCTAGTTTTTTTTTTTTTATTTTCTCTGATATCATGATTGCTATTTCTGCTTTTTTGACTTAATCTGAAGCAAAAAATATTTTGCTACAAAATTGTGCCTTTACTCTGCATGTTTTTCTTCCATTGAAATATGTTTCTTTATAGCAACATGCTATAGAATTCTACTTTAAGCACGGATATACTTTTTCATTTTATAGGTGAATACATTACATTAACATTCACAGTAATGATTATTAGCTCTCTCTCTTTTGCTCCTTCTTATTTTTTCAAAGTATAATTTTCTCCCTCCCTTACTCTCATTGTTTTTCCTCATCATTGTTTTCTATCAGACCATCTTCCTTAATGACCCCTCCCTTCTATCAACCCTTCCTTTCTTGTTTCCCTAGTAGCCTAATTCCCTAAATGCCAAACTAGATTTCAAAACACAATTAAGAATGTATTTTCTTCCCTCTTTGACTGAAATTCAATGATCTTAAGATTCAAACATTGCTCTTCTCTGTCCTTTTTTTCAATTCCATTTTGACAGGTCTTTCATGCTCCTTCAAGAAATGTAATTTACCCTATTCTCCCTCTACTTCCCTCTTTTCCCAGTGTAATCCTCTTTCCCCACCTCTTATTTAATATATGAGTCCATCAAAGTCAAATTATACTCAAATCCTATGTCTAAGCCCACTCTTTTTAACTGCCTTAGTAATGATTCTATTTTTAAGAGTTATGTCTCATCTTCTTATCTAGAGATATAAACAGTTAACCATATTGTATACTTGTGTACTGTATTGGAAATTGAATTTTCTCTTGACTATGATTTTTTCATGAGTAATGTTTGAAAATTCCTCATCACATTTAATGTTCATTTTTTAATACCTAAAAGATTTTGATCACTTTTGCTGGATAGTTGATTATTGGTTTTAATCTGAATTCCATTGCTTTCTGGAATATCACATTTCAAATTTCTGATCCTTTAATGAAAATCCTGCTCATATATAATCTGGACTATACACAATTTTTTTCTGGGTACTCTGGGTAATTTCTCTTTGACCTGATAATTTTGTTACTTGGCTATAATTTTCCTGGAAATTTTCATAACAACATTCCTATTTGTAAGCTATTAGCTGATTCCTTCAATAACAATTTAACCTTGATTCGAGAATACCATAACAGGTTTCCTTCATAATTTCTTGAAACATGATTTCCAGGATCTTTTGTTGATCATGATATACAAGAAGCTCAAGTATTTTCTATTATTTCTCCAGATTTATCATCCAGTTCAATTACATTTTTAGCTACATCTATATTTGAATTCTTTTGATTTTATTTGATTCTTGATGTCTCATGGATTCATTAGCTTATACTTGCCCAAATCTAATTTTTAAGAAATCATTTTCTTCGGTTGGTTTTTGTACATCCTTTTCCATCTCATCAATGCTAATAGGGTTTTTTAGTGAGTTTTTTGCCATCTTTTCCAGTTGGTCAATTCTACTTTTTAAGGAGTTTTTTCATAAGGTGTTGTTTCTTTTCTCATGGTTATCTTTCATAATTCTTGACTATTTTCCCATTTTCCTTCTACTTTTCTCTTTTTTTTATCTTTTAAATCCCGTTTGAAGTCTTCCAGGAGGGTTTCTGGGTCCTAAAACCAATTCAGATGTAGGATTTCACATTGCTGTCTTCTTCTGAGTTTTGATTTTCCCTGTCACTGTAGTAGTTTTTTTTAGTGATTTTTGCTTTTTCCCCCAATTTTTCCTGTCTATTTTTTTACTTTTATAGTTTTCTCTGCTCCTGAGGCACAGGGAGAACAATGCCAAAGTTCTTATTCTAGAGGCTATGCTATGATCTCTGATTTTTTTTATCAGGGTCTCAAGGTCTGGAAGCCTACTTGCTGAACTGGCATAACAGGTCTATCCAATTGCATCAGGAACTCCAGTCCTCTGACAACTAACTTTCTGTGCTTTATCTGAAGGTCTCACAACTGGTCTACTGCTTGAGTTGGCCTGTTGAGTTATAACTACAAGGTCTTGATTGCTGATCTGCAATAGGCCTAGGGGCATCCTTCAGGGTCGTCTAGGCAATGACCTGCTCTCCTCTTCTGTCCAAATGACAGTATACTTTTCCTACAGTCCTTGTAAGTTATCCTGGGAAGAAAAAAATTATCTCCTTACTTTTATGGTTTCTTTCACTACACAATTTTTTGAAGCATGATCTAAAGTTAGTTTTGAGGAAATTGGAAGAGCTCAGGTAGCCTTCTTCATTTTCTCTGTTGCCTTGTTTCCACCTTGTAACTGGATTTATTGGTTGTTGTTTTTATAAAGGTGACTGGTAACATATGAAATGTCAAGAACTATTGTGATTTTGTCACTCCTCATTTTTCTTAAACATTTTTTGTGAGAGTCAGTCAATTATAAACTATGTCCTAAACATGTAAAAATAACAAAAGAAAAAGGGAAATGATAACAGGAGAGAAAAATTAGGCTTTTCACCTAGAATGTGTTTTAAGATCATTAAGCATCAGGATTTTCAAAATGGAGGATTGAGATTGGGAGGAACGATTTCCAAAATTTCAAAAACATTCTAAATAGAGTTAATAAGGCAATATTCCATTTGTTTTGGAGTACATGAGATCACCTATTCTGAATTTGACTTGAATGTGTCATTGAATATTGTAGTAAAATCTACAGATTCCTTAATTATCTTAAAGGTTGAAAAGATAAAGATTGTATAATAATGATCTATTGTGATAATGTGAATACTTAATTATGCAGAGGAATATATTTACACTAAAGTATTTATTTAGAATAAAAATTTCTGTTAATTTTTAAAACAATAAAATGGGCAGTATTTAGCAGAAGGTCTTGAACATGCCAGTCACCTAATAAATATTTTGAAAAACTGTTTTAAATTAAAATAAATGATGGAGAGCATTTTCTAGAGGGAAAATTGTCTCTAAATTAAAATTGCTTATTTCATGTAGATTATGAGATTTCTGTACTTCTAATAATTTTCTTCACTTCAAGAAAGATTTTAGTGTGTTGTATATATATTTTTAACAATACAGTTTATGAAAAAGTTCCTATGATTGTAGTTTTGAGAAATGGTTTAAATGACTGATTGAATGCCTTCACTCTGGTTTGCCATTCTCTAATGTTGGTTAAGAAAGCTCCTATTATGATTCTGTCTCATTTCTAATTCATTTGTAATCAAAAATTGAATTGTAATTAAAAGGGAAAATAAAACATACCTAAAATACTGTCATCAGAAAGTAAAATTTGTTCTTTGCTATTTATAGCTTTTTAAAAACTTTTTAAGTCTAAGAGATTCATTTCTTTGTAAAAATGCAAAAATAATACATATGGCAATATTATTGTGAGACTCAAAGGAAATTATATATACAAAGTGCTTTAAACATTAAAGTGTTATATAAATGTAATTTCAGAATTCCTGAAATTTTCAAAGCATTTAAAGACTTCATGTTGTATCAGTTTTTTTGATAAAAAATACCTTTCAAACAAAATGGTAGACATGAGGACAAGTCTGATATAACACAGAAAAAATGGCCTGTATATGCTGTTCCCTTATTTACCCACTGTCTTTTAGCTCTAACTGCCTCTCAGACTATGTTCACAAAAGTCAAAGGCAATGATACATTTATTCAAACATAATGAAATATAATAAAGAGTTATAGGAAATGCATAGTTTGTAATGGGAGAGAAATATGTGTGATGCAAAAGGATTCAAATCCAGTATTTTATCATCTATGACATCTAACTAAAGAAAGCAGATTCATCTCAGGCATTTTTCATCAGCATGGCCACCCATGCATACCAAGTTCCAAAGTAAAAAGTTAACTAAAGATGTAGATAATGGTGGTTATCATACTAATCAATATTGGATTTGAAATAGTGACCTTAAAAATAAAAAAAATGAAAAAAATTGAAAGAATAACAACAGGTAAAAATATGATATATCTGATATGCAAGGGTCAAAATGGGTTCTGAATTTTAAAATAAAGAATAATGTTAAAGTGGATCCACAGTAGTGGAGTGAAGGCAGGGACTTCTTTGGGCTCTCTCCCAAATCACTCCAAATACTATAAATAATAACTCTAATGCAATTCTAGAGTGCTGGAATCCAGGGAAACACTGAGTAAAACAATTTTCCAGCCTATAAGAACTTGAAATCTCTGCAAAAAGGTTTTGTTGCACCAGGGTTAGAAAGGGTCCACACCAAAGCCCAGGCTCCACCAGAGTTAACCACCTCCAGTCATCCAGGAACAGACTGCAGGGTACCTGTGTCACTGGGAGCACCTGTGTCTGACATCATGATGACATTTCCAGAATTCTGATCCCTGGGATTGCCATGGATAATTGGGAAGTTCAGCAGGAAAACTCTACCATACCAGGGAGAGAGACGTTCCCAGTCCTGTACAGGCCTCAGTACAGACCTAGCCCCTGTGGACCAGAAGCAGGCCTGGGAGGTGATCTGGAAGCTTCTTCCAAAGTGCTTAGAGTACCTTGGGGAGATCACAGTTGTCTCTTTTCTATCCCTGAGGCAGGACTCTGTGACCTCACCAATACTCAAATCTGGATCAGAGTCTGAGCTGAGGCCCCAATCTCAGGAAAAGAAGGAGAAGCATAATGCGACTTGTTGTCTGAAGAGTAACAATGACCTTCCTCACAAATCCAGGGCAAAAGGACATTTTTGTGGTCATCCATAGTCTAGAGCACAGGCCAGGAGAGCAGTCATAACCTCTTATAAGACCTTGGAGGAATTGAGAAATTGTAAGTGCTGAGTGGAGGGAAGGGTATCACTTAAAACAGTTGTAAAAGGAAACAAAGAGTTGGGGAAATTAGCAAAAAGCAGAAGAATAAAATATTTGTCCACAGACAATCATTTTGGTGATTTGGAGGATCAAATTATATACTCATAACATAAAAAATTCAAAACTTCTGAATCCAAAAACCTCCAAGAAAAATATGAATTCACTTCAGACTATGGAAGAATTTTTTTAAAAAATCTTGAAAATCAAATAAGGGAGGTAGAGGAAAATTGGAAAAAGTAAATTTGAGTATTGTGGCAAAATCATGAAAATCAAATCAGCAGATTGTTAAAGGAAATACATAAAAATATTAAGAAAATAATATCTTAAAAGCCAATTTGGATCAAAGGCAAAAGCAGTCAAAAAGTCCAGTGAAGAGAAGAATGCCTTGAAAAGTAGAATTAAGTAAATGGAAAATGTGATTCAAAAGTTCTCTGAAGAAAATAATTATTTAAAATGTTGAATAGAGTTAAAGGAAACTGATAACATTGTGAGAAATCAAGAAGCAATAAAAAAATAACCAAAAGAATGGGAAAACTAGAAGAAAATATGTAATATTCTTTGGAAAAACAATTCACCTGGAAACAGATCCAGAAGAGATAATTTAAAATTTCTTGGACTACCTGAAAGTCACAGCCAAAATAAGAACCTAAATGTTATTTTTTCAAGAAATAATTCTGGAAAACTGCCTTAGTATCTTAGAAGCAGAGAGCAAAATAAAAATTGAAAGACTCATTTGATCACTTCTTAAAAGAGATCCCAAATTAAAAACTGACAGTTATATTATAACCAAATTTCAGAACTTTCAAGTAAATGAAAAAATATTATAATCAGTGAGAAAGAAACAATTCACATATCATGGAGTGATCAGGATAAAAAAACAGGATAACAATCAGGATAATAAAAGATTTAGCAGCTTCTGCTTTAAGGGTTCATAGAACTTAGAATATGATTTTCCAGCAGATAAAATAGCTTGGATTACAACCAAGAATCAACTACCCATCTTTCAGGGGAAAAATATGGACAATCAATCAAATATGGGACTTTCAAACTTTCCTGATGAATCTATCAGAACTGAAAAGAAAGTTCAATCTTAAAGTACAGGCCTCAAGTAAATAATAGAGAGAGTGGTTGGGAAGGGCAAATTATGAGGAAATTAATGGTGTTGAGCTGCTTGTATTCCTATATGGAAATATGATTCTGATAAGTCATATGAACATTTTCATTTATTAGGGCAGTTAGACAATGCACAGGAAGGATTTGAATTAGAAGTTTTAATATATTAAAAAGATGAAGTCAATGGGGGAGAAAGGAATGTACTGGGAGAAAGGGAAAGAAGTAGGGTGAAATAAGTTATTTCACATAACAGAAACTAGCTTTTGCAGTGGAGTAGAAGGGGGGAAGGTAAGAGGGAGTGAGTGAGCCTTACTCTTATCAAAGGTTGTGCAGAAGGGAATAATATAAATACCCAACTGGGTATAGAAATTTATATTGTCCTAGATCAGGACTGTCCAAAACGTGGCCTGTGGGAGATAAGTGATTTTATGTGTTCATTTGTGAGTTTGCTAAGTGAAACTGAGTTACAGCAGAGCTATCACTAAAATGGTAAGTCAAAAAAAATTGTCTGTTGTTTCAATAAAGACGTTTAAGAGTAAGGTTGGACAACACTGTCCTAGAGGAAAATAGGAGAGGAAAGGGATGGGAGAAAGGGGAGAGGGAGTGGCAAGGAGAGTGTAGGTGATAAAAGAGAGCGAAGATCATAGGAGATGGTAGTCAGCACACTTTTGAAGGGAGACCAGGTGAAAAGAGAGAGAATAGAATAAATGAGAATAAGGGAGAATAGGATTCGAAATATAGCTAGCAACTGTGGGAAAATAGATTGAAGCAATTTCTCTGATGGACAAAGGATAAAGAATTCTATTCATCCCAAAGATAGAGGTGATGATGTCTGAATACAAACTAAAACATATTTTTTCTCACTCTTTTTCTTAAAGTTTACCGTTCTTTGTGGGGAGGGTATATTTACTTTTACAATATGACTATTGTGGTAGTATTCTTCATAGCTACATATTTGTAACTTCTACCATGTAACTTGCTTCCTCAATGAGAGAAGTAGGGTGGGAGGAAGGGAGAGAATTTGAAATTAAAGGGTTTGTAAATAAATGTTGAAACTTACTTTTGCATGAAGCTGAGGGAAGAATTGGAAAAAAATAAAAATTTTAAAAGACAAAAACAAAAGTGATACCATAGACAATAGAATGGTTTATTTGGCAGATTTTTATGGAGAGTGGAAGAGTTTATAACCAACCAAGAAATAGAGACTATTATAAAATGCAAATTACATTTTGATTTCAAATAAAACCTATGCAATATAGAAAACTGATAAAGTTCAAAGCTATCATTTCTCAAAAAAGACTCATTTTTAAACTATATAAAGAACTGAGTTGAATTCTTTTGAAAACAAATATTTCCCTGATTGACAAAGACAAAGAATATGGACAGGCAGTTATCCCATGAAGAAATTAAATCTATTTATAGTCATTTGAAAAAATGCTCTAAATCATTATTGACTAGGGGAAACTAATCAAAATAAATCTGAGATACCTTCTCACACTGATCAGATTAGCTGAATTGACAAAAAATAAAAAGATCAATGTTCAAGAAGATATGGGATAACTGGGACAGTAACACCATGTTTATGGAGTTGTGAACTTATCCGTCATTCTGGAGAACAATTTGGAACTATACCCAAAGAGTCATAAAATTTTTTCATACCTTTTGATCCAACTAGGTCTGTATACCAAATATACCATAAAAGGGGAAATACTCACATATACAAAATATTTATAGCAGCTTTTATGTAGTGGCAATAAAATGGAATGGAGAGGATGTCCATCAATTGGTGAATGTCTGAACAAATTATGGTATATGAATGTCATGGAGTATTTGTGTGCTGTCAGAAATCATGAGCAGTTGGACTTCAGAAAAGACTGGAAAGACTTGGATGAACTGATGCTGAGGGTAGTGAGAGGAACCAAGACAACTTTGTCAATATTAGCAGAAACATGGAACTAGATGAAGAACTCAGCACTTCTCAGCAGTTCAATAATCTAGAGCAATTCTAAAAGATGTTGGCTGAATAATGTCAACCCAATCCAGAGTGGGAGGGAAATAAACAATTATGGAGTCTGAATGCAGATCAAAAATATTAATTTCTACTTTCATTTTTAAAACTTTTAATATCTTTTGCTTCCAAAGGGATGGACGTTGAAAACTATCTTGGTAGGTAAATTGAAGAAATAAAACCAAGTAACATTTTTTTAAAATTTTTTTGCAAGGCAATAGAGTTAAGTGACTTGGCCAAGGTCAAACACCTAGGCAATTATTAAGTTTCTGAACCCACATTTGAACTCAGGTCCTCTTAATTCGAAAGCTCATATTCTATACACTGAGCCACCTAGCTACCCAACAAATAACTTCAAATGAAAGGAAAAAGGAAAATCACAAATGGCACATAACCTAAATGGTTCAAATAAGCTAGTTTTTTTTCAGAAATTCAATAAAATAATGAAAATTGATATATTAATGATAAAGAAAAATTTTATTTTCATTTTCACAACCCAGAATTTCTCAAATGGAAAATTATACCATTGTCAACAACTGATGATCCATTTTTGTTTAAATAGCTTCAGGATACAGAGAATCTATTTCCTTTTGAAGCTTGCTATTATGTGCTGCTCTATTGGAAGTTTTATTCTTATATTAAGATTTTGTTTTCCTTCTTGAAACTTCAACTCACTGGTGCTTGCTCTGCCCTCCAGGGTCAAGTGCTGTATATTTAATCTCTCTATCATGTTACAATGGCATGACAGTTCTTCCTTAGAGTATGATTGTCAGCTTTGTCTAGGTAAGTAATATGTATAAAGCAATTATTTTAAAAAAGAAGAAAGAAGAATGATCTCAGTTACTAATTTCATAAGATATTTCTAACTTTCTATAATAATGCACTTATTCTAAGCATTTTCATGAACTACAGAAGGCTTATAAATTATGGCTGAGAAGCAAACATAAACCAATAAACATGAATAATAGACTGCAGCACAAGGATCTCCATAGAGTGTTGATTTATATGATAAGTTACTCTAAAAAAGAGTTAGCGTATCAAACACACACACACACACACACACACACACACAGAAAGACATACACAATACTAAAAATAAAATGAAAGAAAATAGAATTACATGGAGAAGGGGAATAAAACTAATAATGAGATTTCTATTTCTTTTGCTGCAGGGATACATATGTTCATCTTTTTGCTAATTTAATCAATGATTCCTTTTCTTAGTAACCAGATTGCAATATTATATTTCATTTCTGAACCTCTGAAATGAAGCTACATTCTATAGCGCTATCAAAGATAATTGATATTGAGTTCCATTATAGTCAATGATTAGAGATTGGGGTAAGGTTAAATGTAGTATTCACACAACTCACTGAATACCCTTCCCCCTACTTCATGATGGTATTTTTAAATAACTAGTTTTAATAACACCTTTATTGTGCTCAGAACAAAATTTAGTTAGTCTATCAATATATATGAGGGATCTACCTTACCCATTTGCATTTGAGTGTACTATTTCCACATCTTACCAAATATGCAATAACATCCAGTCCTGGTACTTTTCATTACTTTTTATTAGGTCTACTTTAATTCCAATACACATAATCAATATTAAAAGAAAGTATGTCAGAAACAACCTGGGTGAAACCCTGGTTGAAAGTATTTCTGAATAATAACTATTATCCTATGATGGCATATATGATAAATTGATTCAGTCAAAATCTTTAGATTCTTCACTCTAATTCTGAGATGACAATGCCAACTCACAATATGCAAGAACAATTGTTAAAAAAAAGTCACTATATTAATCCACTGTGGCAGAGATTTTGTTTTTATGTGGGTGAATAATTTTACACACACTTTGTAAAAGAAGGAATTCTGGCTAACAAGTTAGACTCAATGAATCTAGGTCTTCCTATTTAGAAAGGGTAAGAAGCCTTCAGTAACTAGGGCATGACTTAGAGTTCTGTAGGAAGTAGCAAGACAACTCAAAAAAGTTCATTAACCTCTTCTAGCTGCAAAACTGAGAAATCAACCAAACACAGACATCTATTAATGAACTAATCTGTTGGAAATTCTCTTTGTATTAAATATGATTACAAATTAGTTATTTTTGGCCCGAGGAATTAGGATTAAGAGAAAGAAACATAAGAAAAAAATTTATAATATGTTCATCAGATTCAGAAGGGGGTTTTTTTCTGTGTGTTTTGTTTTGTTTTTCTTCCTCTGGTTGGGGATTATGTAGTCCATAACCACTCAAATACACTTGTCCTAGCTCTCTGGATTGCCAAGATGAGCTGCTTCCATCAAAGTTGTTTATATCATAATGTTGTCGTTTATGTGAACATTGTTCTCTTGATTCTACTCCTTTCACTCAGCACCAGATCCTGTAAGTCATTCCATACTTCTCTAGAGTCTGACCCTTTATATTTTTTTAATAGAATAATATTCCATGGTATTCATGTACAGTAACTTGTTTAGCCATCCTCCAATTGATGAGCATGCCTGCAATTTCTAGTTCTTTGCACTACAAAAAAGAGCTGCTATGGATATTTTGGAACATGTAGGATTTTTTCCCATTCCTTAAAATTACTTCAGACATAAACAGTGTTATTGCACTTTGGGTATAGTTCCATCACTCTCCTGAAAAAGTTGGATCCATTCACAATTCCACCAGTAATGAATCAATGTCCCAATCTTCCCACATGTCCCTCTCCAACATTTATCATCTTCCTTTTTTTCTCATCTTGGCTAATCTAATAGGTGTGAGATGATACTTTATTGTCACTTTGATTTGCATTTCTCTAATCAATTAGTGATTTGGAGCATTTTTTCATATGATTATATATGTAGCTTTAATTTCTTCATTTGAAAACTTTCTGCTCAAATCCTTTGACCATTTATCAATTGGGGAATGACTTGTGACCTTATAAATTTGATGCAATTCACTATATAATTTAGAAATGAGACTGTGATCAGATCTCCTGGCTGTGAAGATTGTTTCCCATCTCTCTGTTTTCCTTCTAATTCTGACAGCATTAATTTTATTAGTTCAAAACTTTTTTAATTTAATATAGTTAAAATCATCCATTTTGCTGTTTATAATAGTTCTTATTCTTGTTTGGTCAAAAATTTATAGCTCTTCCATAGATCAAATAGATAGAGTATTTCTTGGTTTAATAATATTTTCTGTGTTATCGCACCTTTTGTCTAAATTATGTGTCCATTTTGAACTTATTTTGGTATAGGGTGTGAGATGTGGATCTATGCCTAGTTTTTGTCATACTATTTTCCAGTTTTCCAAACAATTTTTGTCAAATAGTGAGTTCTTATCCCAGAAGCTGATGTCTTTGGGTTTGTCAAATAGTAGATTGCTATATATTTATTTACTGCAATTCCTTGGATACTATCATAATCCACTGATACATTACTCTATTATTACTATATTTCTTAACCAGTACCAGGCACTTTTGATGACTGCCACTTTATAGTATAGTTTTAGATCTGGTAGAACTAGGGCACCTTACTTTACAGTTTTTTTTCCATCAGTTCCCTTGCTATTCTTGCCGTTTTGTTTCAGCAGATGAATTTTGTTGCTATGCTTTCTGGCTCATTGAAGTATTTATTTGATATTTTGATTGGTATGCCACTGAATAAGTAAATCAATTTGGGAATAATTGTCATTTTTATTATGTTACCTGGACCCTAGTCATTAGCATATGATTCTATTTGGGTAGGGAGCATGTTATAATTGTGCTCATACAGTTTCTGGGTTTCTCTTGAGATGTAGATTCCCAAGTATTTAGTGTCATCTACTGCTATTTTTAATGGAATCTCTCTTTCTATCTCTTGTTCTTGGGCACTGTTGTTTATATACAGAAATGTTGTTGATTTATATGGGTTTATTTTATATCCTGATACTTTGCTGCATTTGTTAGTTGTTTCACAGAATTTTTTAGATGATTTCTTGGGTTCTCTTGATATACCACCATATCATCTGTAAAGAGTGAAAGTTTTGCTTCCCCATTGCCAGTTCTGATTTCTTCAATTTCTTTTTCTTCTATTATTGCTACTTCTAGCATTTGTAATACTATATTGAATAGTATTAGTGATAATGGTCATCCTTGTTTCACTCCTGATTTTATTGAAATTCTCTGAGTTTATTCCCAATAATAAAATATTTGCTGATGGTTTTAGATAGATCCTAGAAGAAAATCTTCATTTAATCCTAAAGTTTCTACTATTTTTAATAGAAATGGATGTTGCATTTTACAGTAGGCTTTTTCATAATCTATTGAGATAACAATATGATTTCTGTTGGTTTTGCAATTGAGATGTTTAGCTATGTTGTGTGTTTTCCTAATGTTGAACCAAACTTGCCTGCCTGGTACAAATCCAACCTGATTAGGTGTATTGTCTTTGTAATAGATTGCTGTAGTCTCATTGCTAAAATTTCATTTAAGATTTTTTGCATCGATATTCATTAGGGAGATTGGTCTATTAATTTCTTACTCTCTTTTGGCACTTCCTGGTTTAGGTATCAGCATCATGTTGGTGTCATAAAAATAGTTTGGCCCGAACTCCATCCTCTCATGTTTTTAAATGGTTTATGTAGAATAGGAATTAATTATTCCTTAAATTTTTGGTGAAATTCATTTGTAAATCCTTCTGGACCTAGAGACTTTTTCTTAGGGCATTTATTGATCGTTTCTTTAATTTCTTTTTTTTTAAACAAAAAGGGTTACTTAAGTATTTCCTCTTCTGTTAATCTAGGCAGTTTTCATTTTTGTAAATATTCATCCATTTCACTACAGTTATCCAATTTATTAGCATGCAGTTTGGCAAAGTAGCTCCAAATTATCTCTTTAATTTCCTCCTCATTGGTGGTTAGTTGACCATTTTCATTTTCAATACTGAAATTTTGGTATCTTCTTCCTTTTTTAAAAATCAGATTAAATAAAGTTTTGTCTATTTTATTGGCTTTCTAATAAAAACAACTCTTAATTTATGAGATCAATGGTTTTCATGCTTTCAATTTTATTAATCTCTCCCTTGATTTTCAGAATTTCTAATTTCCTATTTAATTGGGGATGTTTAATTTGTTCTTTTTTCTAACTTTTTTTAGTTGCATACCCAATTCATTGATCTCTTCTTTCTCTCTTTTATTCATATATGCAGTTGGAGATATAAAGTTTTCCCTCAAAACTGCCTTGGCTGCAGCCCATAAATTCTGGTATGATGTCCCATTATTATGATTTTCTGAGATATAATTATTGATTATTTCTATTATTTGCTCTATGATCTACCCATATTTAAGATAAAGTTATTTGATTTCTAATTAATTTTGGCTTACTTTTCCCTGACCCTTCTTTATTTGTAATTTTTATTGCATCATGGTCTGAGAAGTGTGTATTCATTATTTTTTTTCCATTCTACACTTGATTATAGGGATTTTGTGCCCTACAACATGATGAGCTGTGGTGAAAATGCCATGTACTGTCTAGAAAAACACTTATTCTTTTCTACTCCCATTAAATTTACTCGAGAGGTGTATCATTTCTAAGTGTTATAAGATTTCATTCACCTTCTTAACATCCTTCTTACTTAGATTGTTGTTAGATTTATCTAGTTTTGAGAGAGGGAGATTTAGGGTTCCCAGTTTTAAAGTTTTACTGTATATTTCTCCTTGTAATTCACTCAATTTTTCCTCTGGGAATTTGGATGCTATTCCATTGGGTGCATACATTTTTAGGTATGGTACAGTTTCATTGCCAATGGTGACTATTAAGAAGATGTAGTTTCCTTCTTTATCCCTTTTAATGAGATTGATTTTTGTTTTTACTTTGTCTGAGATTAGAAGCACTACCCCAGATCTTTTTACTTCAGCTGAGGTATAATATAATTTGCTCTAACATTTTCCCTTTTCCCTGTTTGTATTTCTCTGCTACAAAGGTGTTTATTATAAACAACATATTGTAGGATGCTGTTTTAAATCCATTCTGCTCTCCATTTCCAATTTACGAGACAGTTCATCCCATTCATATTTATAGTTAATATTACTAATTCTGTATTTCTCTCCTTGCTATCTTTCTCCATTCGTATTATCTCTTACATTTTCTCTTACTCCTCCTCAACAAAATTTTACTGACTTTTCTTTTAAAAATATAACTTTCAGGTTATTTTCACTAATACCTACCCTTCCCTTTAAACATTGCCTTTTTATCTTTCCATCTCCCAATCCCCCCCCCCCCTTCCCTGTAGATTAAATTAGATTTTTTTATTCCCAGTTGGGATTATTTATTCTTCAATGAGATAAATTCCTAAATGACAATTTACTTCATTCCCTCACTGGGCTAAATCTATTGAATAGAAATTACTCAACATTCACATTCTCCCTTCTTTGCCTCCAAAATTGTAAATCTTTGTACCTATTCACTTGGTGTTATTTATCACTCTAATATTATTAATCAATTATCATCAATCAGAGCTTGAATATTTAATTGCTTGATAAACTCCTATTGTTAACAAGATATTATACAGATTATTTACTTGACTGCTTGAGAAGCAGCATTGGCATTGACTCAAATTAGATCAAAATATAATGTTTTTTACCTTATCATCTTTTCAATTATCTTTCAATTACAGACAATCCTCCTCATAAGCCAAAGTATCATCCAAAGCCATATCATTTTTTGAATTAATTGTGCCCCTCCTCCCAAGCCTATTTTCTTTCACACTTTACCTTCCGCACTTCTTACCCAGGGTACTAAACACCTTGGTAAGTGAAGCACCCATTATGTCAAACCCTGATCTAATTAAGTGTAAGAATCCTAAAGATAGGGGTGGCTATGTGGTGCAGTGGATAGAACACTGGCCCTGGAGTAAGGAGTAGCTGAGTTCAAATCCAGCTTCAGACACTTAATAATTACCTAGCTGTGTGGTCTTGATCAAGCCACTTAACCTCATTGCCTTGAAAAAACCTAAAAAAAAAAAGAAGAATCGTAAAGATCTATTGGTACTGGGACCCTCTGGAGATCTCATTTGAGAACCTTACAAATGATTATTAGTTAGAGAGATACTTATTAGGGACTGTTTTGTGTGGGAGCACTGTAAACTATCATTACTGGTGTCCACGAGCACCAGAACCTTATTTCACTAAGTGCCATGGTAGTAGGACTGGATTAGAGATTGGAAAGGATATTTAAGCACTTGTATTTGATTCAATAAATGGAGACTTTGGTGTACAAAGGGAGAATTTGCCTTCCTTGTCTCCCACTCCTTCAATGCTCACCTGGGGAAGATTGAGGGAGTCTAGAAAGGGACTCAACATATGGCACCTGAACAGGCACAAGAAAGCAGAGTTATCTGAATCAAGTTCAGGATAAGGAACAGCAGATACAAGCAAGGAAAAATTCCAGGTGACATCCAAAAGACTTCGGAGAAGTTAACAAGTTTACCATGGGGCTGATATTGAAGAAGTTGGTGCAAGGAGGTCTGGAGGAAAGTGAAGATAAAGACAAAGTGAATTCACATCCATGGTCTGAGGCAGAAGAAATAAAAAAAACATTATCAAGAAAAACCTAAGATCAGCCCTACAGCACCTAGGGAAGAGACTTCAGCAGTACAAAAGGCCATCGAAAAAAGCAAAAGATCAGGGAGACATTTTGATGGATCTAGGAGCTGAGTTTCAGTTATATCCTGTTATTGCGGAGTCAGATCCTTTTAATCTGGGAAACCTTAGGTGAAGACATAAGCCACTAAATATAAAGGCAGATTTAAAGAAGGCAGTGGGAGAATATGGGACAAGATCATCTTTTGTCTGACTTCAATTGAATACTCTTGCATATGCCATGTTATCACCTAATGATTGGAAGCAGATAGTTAGAGCATGTTTGTCACCAAGACTCTCTGTTTTTAAGATGACAGTTTATAGAACAATGTAGATAGATGGCTTTGAGACATGCACAAGTTCCCAATGCCACCAAATATTATGAACAATTAAGTGACACAGGTCAATTTTTTAACAATGCAGACCAACTATATTATGGGTTAGAGACATATGAAAGAATTTCTACCTGAGTAAAGAATACTTGGGGACATATTACAATACAAAATGATAAGAAAAAAACCATTTGTACTTATTAGACAAAGAAATGATGAGGCTTTTGTAGATTTCTTTGCCCAGTTACAGGAGGCAATAGGAAGAACTTTAGGAGATGTAACAGGAATAGTATTAATAAAATAATTAGCATGGGCTAATGAAAAATGCTGATTATCAGAAAGCAATGATTGGTAAAATATGGGATGCCTCCATTGAGGAAATGATTCAAAGATGTGACATAGTAGGGTCTCAAGTATATCATAAAGAATTAATGACACCAAGGTGGCTAGGGGGTGCAGTGGATAAAGCACTGGCCCTGGAGTCAGGAGTACCTGAGTTCAAATCCGGTCTCAGACACTTAATAATTACCTAGCTGTGTGGCCTTGGGCAAGTCACTTAACCCCATTTGCCTTGCAAAAAAAAAAACCTAAAAAAAAGAATTAATGACAGAGGCATTTGCTAATATACACATAGGAAATAAAGAAAAATGGACTTGCTTTGGTTGTGGAAAACCTGGACATTTAAAGAAAGATTGCTGGAGTGCCTAAAGAGCTAAACACAGAAAGGTCAGGGCACATCATTCTAAAACTCCATGCCCAAAGTTTGAAAAGCCAGGACATTGGTCATCAGAATGTAGACAAGGAAATTTAAATGGAGAAATGGGCCCTCCCCCAGGGACCCATCAAAAACAATCAAGGGGTATGGCAGTTCAGGACCAGCAGAAGCTGGAATGAAAATACCAGTATGCATCTTTGACAGCAAGCCAGGCTATAGCAAACCATTGATGATCAAATGTGCTGGGAAATCCATATGCTTCTACTGAAGTATCTATTCACCCTTTATAATTATTGGATGTGGAGTTTGCAATCATGTTGGCTCCACCAAATCCAGATTACACTCACATTATACTTTAATAAAATAATTGAGTGGGGAAAATTTCTCTATTGTAATAATGAATGCTAATGATGATGATAGTTACATAAATAGCAACCAATGCATAGTGCAGTTACATGTTTTTTCAAGATCTGGTATAAATAGAAAGTAAAGAGAGTTGAAAATGGGACCAAAACAGAGAAATCACAATAAAATTTTGTTTACTACTACAATTTCTTCAGAGAAAGCTCTTTGTGTTATTCAAGCAGAAAGAATTGCTTTTCTGGGCTTGATTGACACTGGGGCAGATCGGAATGTGTTGCCCACACAGAACTGGCCACAAACTTGGCCTAAACAGGCCTCCTATACTAGCCTAATAGGCATTAGAGATAAACAGGAAACAGAAATTTTTTGTCAACCTTTGAAATGGAGAAAAGAAGAAAAAGCAGGGACTGTCATTCCTTTCATAGTAGAAGGACTCCCTACAGTATTATGGGGAAGAGATATATTATGCCGATTGGAGCGAGAATTAGCACAAATTCTCTGATTGGAGCTGCTGTTGAGTTGGGGAGTTGAGTCTTTGGGGGCAGTGCGGCAGAAGGAATGGAGCTTTCTCAAGCAGCAGTTTGCCTCCGAATACCAGCCCCTTGGGTGGTATTCAGAGGACCTGTTGCTGTTCTTTTTGGCCACAGTTGCTGGCCTGATTTCATGGTGCATGCTGGTGGCAACCCTGGTCTCTGGACCTATGACCAGCTACAGAGACTTCTCGCTGACTCTGACACAAACTCTGCTGCCTAAGAAGAATTTCAAGCCAGAGGCTACAGCAAGTTTCACTTTCGAGTCTACAGCCGGCACACCTCGGCCATTGCTCCAGCAGCAGCGAATTGAACACTTAACTGTGCTTCCTGTGCTGAGAGCAAAAATGTCACATGCTATGGAACAGTTTGTAATGGTCTTCATAAAATGCAACAACTCCAAACTGTACTGTAAACATCTCAATTTAATTTAAATTTAAATGCTTTCTCTTATTCTCTGCTGCTCCCACCCTCTGCAGAGGGAGGGGGGAGGGAGAAGAGAAAGTTTCCTTTTTGGAATTTAGAAACTGAAGCTTATACCTCAGATGGAATGCAGGCTTCACTACAAGGACAAGATCCCTCCAAAAACTTTTTCTAGAAATAAAGGGACCCCCATATGTTCTTCCCAGTTTAGGGAGGAGCAGGGGCTGGACAATGACTATGTTTTTCAATAGGTTATTGATTGGGTAGCATCATGGTTAATTAGTTCAGAAAAAAGGGGGAAGAAGACTTTTTTTTTCTGGGAATTGGGAAATACAGTACTTTGAATGAAGCCTGTGCTTATGGCTAATATTTTGGTGTGTTATATGTATATATGTATATTTAAACATCTATAGAACATTTTACATCTCTCTACTGGTCTGCATAGGTGGGAAAATCTTTCTATATTCTTAGATCTGGTACTGGCCGGGGTATCAATCTCTGATTGGTAAATGTGATATAAGAGAGTTGTTCCTGTGTTTGTTTTAGTGTCTAAACTCCTGTGTGTCCAAATCTGATCTGAAATATTTGAATGTTACCTGAGTTAAAAGTTACTCCTTATAGTTGAGGTTTTGAATCTGATTGCTTTGAAAGGTTTTTTTGTTGGAAAAAGAAAAAAAAACTTTGCAGTCTTTGTTGGTTTTTTAAGTTGGGGACAAAATGTATTTGAAGGAATTTGGGGGAATTGGTTTTTATTATTATTATTTAATTTACATTTCTTTATACTATTTTTGAATTTTTATTTACAACTCATGTGACATTAATATTGTAATAATCTTGTTACAAAAAAAGTCCAAAAGGGGGATATATTAGGGACTGTTGTGGGTGGGAGCACTATAACCTATCATCACCTGGTGTCCTTGAGTACCAGAGCCTGGGAAGGGTATTTAAGAACTTGTATTTGGTTCAATAAATGTAGACCTAGGTATACAAAGGCAGAATTTATCTTACTTCTCTCCCACCCCTTCAATGCAGCCTGTGGAAGATTGAGGGAGTCCAGAAAGGAACTCAACAGACACTGACTCAAGTCCTCCTAATTTATGATTCCCTCATTAGACAAGGGGCTAAGCAAAGTATGATTAATTATTATATCTTCCCTTTTAAAGTTATATACAATTTGATAACCTTGACTAACATTTGTTTTGTTTTTTCCTTCCTTTTTCCTTTGCCTTTATGCAACCCATGTATATTAAGCAATTGAATTATGTGTTCAGTTCTGGCCTTTATGTCAGGAAATCCTGGAAGTCCTCTATTTCATCGAAAATCCATCTTTTTCCCTGACAGTATATAATGAATTTTGCAGGGTAGTACAATGTAGGTTGTAATCCCAGTTCTTTTACTCTTCAAAATACGCTATTCCGGTTCTTCCAATATTTCAGTGTTGAGACTGATAGGTCCTATGTGAGTCAGATCCTGTTTCCTTTATATTTGAATTGTTTTCTTTTTGCTGCCTGCAATTTTCTCTCCTTTATTTGAGAGTTCTGGAATTTGGCTATTGCAGCCCTTGGAGATTTTATCCTGGGCTCTCTTTCAGGAAGGGTTTTGTGAATTTTTTCAATAGTTATATTGCTGTCTTGTTCAAGTAGATTTGGATAATTTTTCCTTATAATTTCCTGCATGATGTTTTCCACATTCTTTTCTTGATCCAGGCTTTCTGGCAGTTTGATGATTGTCTCTCCAGATATATTTTCCAGGTCATTCATTTTCCCTAAAAGGTACTTTACATTTCCTTGAATTTTTTCAGTCTTTATATTTTGTTTGATGTCTTATAGAATCATTTCTTTGTATTTGTTCAGTTCTAATCTTTATGGCTTTATTTTCTTCAATGAACTTTTATGGTTCATTTTCAAATTGGTTATTTTTATAATGGAGTTGAATTATTTTGTCAATTTTTCATAATTTTCCTATATGACTTTCATTTCTTTTTTCCATTTTCTTATCTTACTTGTTTTTTTTTTAAATTCTTCAATTATCTTTTGTATTTGAATCCAATTTATAGACTGTTTCGACAACTGTGAGTGATTTTTCACTGTTTTCTTTTTCAGGCATGGCATTACTGTCAACTTTATCTGTAAAGTAGTTTTCTATACTGAGTGCTCTTTTAGTTTTTTTGTTCATCTTGGCAGTTTTAACTCTGTCCAGGGACACAGGGAGTAGAGATCCAACCTTTTTTTTTGTCCTCCTTTATGTCCAGGTTCTGACTTAACCGTAGTTTGTTCCTGACCCAGTCCTGTCTTTTATTTCCATATTCTCAGGGTTCAGACTTTGTTTGGGGCCAGAGTCTCCCCCTGCTGGCTTGCTGTCTAGTTGCCAGGACCTCTGCTATTGTTAAGCTGTCAGGCCTGGATAGAATTGCAGCTAAAGCCCTCTGCTGGTTTTCCCACTCTCCTACCTCCTGGACTTTACTTTCCCTTTCCCCCCAAAGAGACAGACCTTCACTGAAAATCCTTCAGGATGTCTAAAGTTGAAAACTTCTTTAAATATTCTCTTTTTTCTTCATGGGACCTGTAGTTTGAAAGTCAGAGTAGAGGCTTCATTTATCTTTGGAGGGAAATGTACGGGAACTTCATGCTGCCATATTGACTCCACCCCATTCATCTAGGTTCTCTTTTAAAAAAAAAAGAAATCCAAGCACAAAAATTCAACCATTCCTGCCCTCAAAGACTCACATTATACCTGAGAAGACAGAAATGAAAATGGATAGATTTAAACAAACCACATTCAGAATATTATGAAAGAAAGGTGGTAGGATTTGGGGACAGAAGGAAAGACCAAGAGTACTTGAACATTTTGTTTTTATATTAAAGAAATTTACCACTGAATTTTTCCCACTTTCCAGAAATCTATTCCATATAACAAATAAATTATAGGAAAAAAAAGAAGAGAAAAATGAGCAAAAATGTTTAGTATATTGAAAAAAATGAAAATAAATTCAATGGTCTACACCATGAACCTTTCATTTCTGAAAAGAAATGAAAAAATTTATCTCCTCCTAATCCTTCTTTGAGACTAAGCTTGTTTGTAATAATTTCATTGTGTTCATTTTTTTCTTTTAAAATATTTAATTTGTTTTAAATGGACAAGTTATATTTTCCATTCCACAGTTTATTGTTAGACTCTCAAATCCTTTGCCAGTTCAAAAAAAGCTTCATTTGTTTTATGTCCATTGAGTTTGTTTTGCTAAGGATGTCCACACCCTACCAACTTAATTTTACTTCCCTCTAACTCTCCTTCCCCTCTCCCATTTTCCTACTATTTTCTAGCTGACTGGAATGTAATTTTGAACTCAGTTGTGTCTATGGGTTCTTCTTCCTTTAGTTGCTCAAATATGAGTGAGGTTCATCTGTTACCTGCTCCCTACATCTCATTTAAACATTATCTACTTATGAAATCTTCTTTTCCTTTTCCTTTAATTTGAATACCACTTTCTGGTTTTAAAGAAAGACAGCAAAGAGGAAGCTAAGGTGGTACAGTGGATAGAGCAATAGCCCTGGAGACAGGAGGACCTGAGTTTAATCTGTCCTCAGATACTTAATAATTACCTAGCTGTGTGATCTTGGGCAAAGCACTTAACCCCATTGCCTTGCAAAAATTAAAAACAAAGACAACAAAGTATAAGAGAATCAATCCCAGGTCTTATCTAATTGACAGCCTTCTGTGAAATCCTAATGATCACAAGGTTCAGAGAGTTAAATATATATATATGTGTGTGTGTGTGTGTGTGTGTGTGTGTGTGTGTGTGTGTGTGTGATAATCCCTTATTTGAATGTTAGGTTGTTTGTCCCTGTAAAGTCCCCTATAGTGTGTTTCTGTGTGTGTTTATTCTTCTATTCACATTGGGGAACTTCAATGATCCTCTGATACTCTATTGTTTTTATTAAAAGTGCCAACAATGCAAGGAAATGATATAGAGAATTATTATGAATGTAGCTTTAGTGCTATTAAAGTCTCATTCGTTGTGGAGAGCTGTTTGCTCATGAGATGTAAACTGACATACTGTTGATTGTATCCTGCCTCCCCCTGATACTGTTTATATCTTGTTCCTCATTTTCCCCTTTACCTAACCTTGGCCATAGATGTTGACATGACAGGAAACAACATGTTGAACTAGGAGGTTGAGCACCTTGGGACAGGAAGGACTAGTACATAGCTGGCCATTGGAGGATAGTTGGCCCAAGGTGTAAGACCACTTTCCAGTGCCACCTTCTGTCCAGTCTATCACAGAAGGGTATTTAGTACAAAGTTGTGAAACTTAGAGGCTTTTTGCTTCTTCTGAGGTCCCATTCAGAAGGATGGGTCTTGGGGTTTTCTCATGTTCTTCCTTAATCCATGTGGAATACTATGGGCATCACCATGGGGCCAGGCTAAATCATGGAGCTCTCTCTCTCTCTCTCTCTCTCTCTCTCTCTCTCTCTCTCTCTCTCTCTCTCTCTCTCTTTCTCTTATTCAGACTTCATCTGGCCTGTCCACAGGGTGCTTACCTCACTAATTTTGGCCTATGTATTTTGTAGCAATATTTTGCCATAATAAAATTCAGGGAAGTGTTAACAGCCCAGATGTTCCTTTGCTTTTCCAATGCCCTTAAGTCTTCTGTATTCAATCTCCAAATCCTTAATAATCAGCAACATTTAGTTGTGCCCTGTTTTATTAAGTATACATTTTCCCCATGTGATTATATTCAATTTTGCTTAGTAAGTCTGTCTGTATCAGTTAAACTCTTTTGCCTTTTGCAATATTATAATTCAAGTTCATCACTGCTTTATAGTAATGGCTGCTAGATAATGTGTGACATTCAATGTGGTTCAGTGATACTTTTACTTTTTTGACAGATTGTGACACTTTTCTTTGTCTTGGAAACACTGGATATGGGCTATAATTAGTATGAGAGAATTTTCTTTGGGGGGAGGTTCATGAGATTTTCAGTGGATTATTTCTATTTTCACTTTTTCCTCCAGTTGTAAAAGTTTTCTTTAAAAGTCTCTTGAAATAGGATTGCTAGACTTTCTTTGATCATAATGTTCATAAAGCCCAATGACTTTTGATTTTTTTCTTTTCAAGTTATGTTCCAGGTCAATTGCTTTTGCTCTAAGATATTCTCATTCCATTTATAATTCTATGTTTAAACGTAAAAAAAAGAAACTCTTGCCTTCTTCTCTTTCAGAAATATTTGTTGAATTTATACTCAAGTTGATTTTTTCTCTGAGGCATTGCATTTAGGTGTCGAAACACATATTAAGAGGTAGAGCGGTTTTTTTTGTTTGTTTGCTTGTTTTATTTTTTCTTATTCCCATTCTTCCAGACTACTTCTTTACTTCTGCCTTAAGGTTGAACTCTGGAAAATGCCCTATTGTTTCAAAGTTATTATTGTTGTTACTTCTTGAGTATATTTAATGTTATATTTTCTGAGATTAAAGGAACAAGCTGAGGATTTTCAGAATACCAATGCTCTCAAATGGATTTTTTTTCAGAGAAAATAGGTTCTCATTGTTATCTCCTTCCTCTGAGTTTGAAAACTACTGACTTTAACATTGGCCAAATGTAAAGTTCTTTAGATTCAAAGTATCAGAATTATAAGCTCATCTGTGGTCTTGAATTCCTGCCAATATGCTGGAAGTCAGAACCATTCCAGAAGTTGTGGTCTGAGTTATATCACTCTTGATGCTAGTTCCTGAAATTCCTACTTTCTTAAGACATATCCCAGGGTTATTTTGACTAAGAAAGACACATGGAAGATCCTCTCAAAAATAAAGTATTTTTGATAGAATTTTAGTTTACTGACCTGATGACATTTTATTTAAAATAACAAGTAATATATACAGTAAGTAATATAATTCTCTCAATTTTTCTGTCAGTTGTGTGAAGATGAGATATGATGGAAAAATCATTTTCAATAGTATTCCAGTATGCCTCTCATATTTTTGACTCTGACATTTTCACTGTTCTTAAATTATTCTTATAAGCACTTTACGAAAATGGATAAAGGATGAATAAATTAATTACCTTAATTATTCAGCACATATTATTACAAAAGTACTGGGATAAACAATGGGAATACAAATAGTATAGCTCTTTCCTCAAGCAACTCACATTCTAATGGGAGAGAGAATAAACAAAGGAGAATTCACCTGAAAGTCAAATAAAAAAGTATCCTTATTCTTAGGGTGTAACAGGAAGAAGGTTCACCTCGATTAAGTGTTTCTCAAATTTAAAATCATATGTATTGATGATATTGAGCCAATAGAATTTGCTAATCTTTAGTGAATCTCCCCCCTCTCTCCCATCACCCACTTCATCTCCAGTAGCCATGATACTGAGGAAATGGGTATATATCATTAAAGAAGTTGAGAGCTAACTTAAAGAATGTAACATAGACTTCAACTATAATTGGTCCTTTGTGAAATATGCTTTTTGGCATAAATTTTTCACAAAAT